>NW_014577459.1:145400-155400 GCF_000485595.1 Priapulus caudatus
CTCATTTCTGCCCATATTCATGCCTGTCCTTTCTTTTTTCTCCGGTTTCACTCTCTCTCTCTCTCTCTCTCTCTCACTCTCTCTTCCCCCCTCTCTATATATATATCCACCCGCTAGATGGCGCTGCTCACCTCAGACTCGAGGTCCCTGCGTACGGCGTCCAGCTTCTGGTTTCTGTCCTTCTCGAATTCCAGCTCCTCAGATGCGCGCTGGGCGTCGGCAACGGCCTTGGCGACGATGTCCTGGGCGGACTTAGCAGCATCGCGGGCGTCGCGTGCCTGCGGGACGACATATAGATGGCGTTAGTGTCGAGGCTGTGTATAGAGGGCGTTAGTGTAGTCGTATGTATATAGAGGGCGGTAGTGTCGAGAATATCATGGTAAAGTTTAATATATTGCAATTATTATTATTATTACTACTTTTATAAAGTTTTGTGTATATATAACGCTATATTACCAACTCCATGTTTGGTATTACAGGAATGTCACCAGTGGCGACTCATGGTGGTGAATCCATGACCACAAATCGCGTGGAGTACTCGTACGGTCGCACGCAGCGCAGCTACCAGTCCGGCCAGCAGGAGGCGCTCCGAGGCGGCATCGCCACGTCTCCCCGCAGTCCTCCGCTCATGGGGTAATTAAGTTTAATTAATTTTTAATATGAATTAAATTTTCTGTTTTTAATTTAATTTAATTAAATTCAATATTAATTTTTTATTAATTTTGAAGGTAAATATTAAGTTACCTACTACGTCATTCTTTCTTGCCGTCTGCCTTCCCTCTGTAGCTCTCGCGCAGCGCCCACGCGCCGATATCCTTCACAGCTATGGACATACAGTTCACTGCTCCAGTGAAGCTGGGAGATGGCGTATGGTATAATGTGGATAATAACATCGTAATAAACTGACAGATAGCGAGCGTGCTCGAACAGCTGCATGACTATAAAATACCAGCTGTGCACAACGCTTGTCAACACGCGCTGCTCCCACGTGCCGTAATTTATCATTACAATACAAATAATAATAATGCTAATAATAATACTAATAGTAATAATAATATTAAGAAGAAGAAGAAAAAGAAAAAGATGAAGAAGAGGAAGAAGAAAAAAAAGAAAAAAGAAGAAGAAGAAGAACAAGAACAAGAAATCCTAATTATAAAAATAAAAATAAAAATATTATGAATCACGTGAATTTCCATCTTAGTTACAAAAACATGTAAATGATGTATATACAAACTAGGAAATATACAGTCACCATAGTAGTAGCTAGTAACCAATCTAGTAACTAGATCTGTTCTCTTCTCTGTATGTAATTTCCAGTATGGGATTACCTCTGTTATATGTAACTCTTCGTTGTGGGTATAACCAAAACCTCTGAATTGATCTCTTCTATGAGACACTCTTGTATAGGACCTCCATCCGTTTGCAAGCACCGGTATGCGTGACTCCTATAAGCACGCCCCTATATTTGACAGCCCTGTATGTAACCCCGTAGGTAACCGCCATATGTGAACCACTATCTGTAACCTTCCTTCTACTATGTGAGTTCATCTGTAGTGACCGTGAGACTTCACAGAAGCTGTCATCACCTCTCACACACGCGTCTGTCAGTAGCAAGGGTTAAATATAGCAGAGCGGTAGTGAAAATAAATGTGTTTTTTTTTTCGTGGGAGTGATTTATTTTCTTTTAAACCCCGACGGCTTACTGTGCGCCTGTTTCTCGAACTGTTTTTGCGCGGTGCATCACTGGCGGTTGGGTTAGTCTACGCAGCACCCCCTGCTATGTAGGCGAGGCGCATGTCTTGCTCTCATAACACGGGATAGTGATGGCATTAACGCTAGTGCTGTATAGTAGACTGGCTGTACCCGTTCTCCCGTGTCAGTAGCTCCGTTAGACGGGAACTTCTGCTGTTGTCTTGGTTGTTGCGGTTGTTGCTGTGGTCTTGCTGTTGCGTTGGTGTCACGTACACGTTATTATACACGTACACTATTGTGTTCTGTTCTTACGCACGTTTGGCTCGAACTCCCGCTGCTTTTGTGATGTCTTATATATGTTTGAGTCGAATGCTGGTCTAACCGCGGTGTTCCGGTGTTACTTGGGCGTGTACACCAGCTACTATTGTTGTGTTGCATACGTTAGGGTTGACCCAATCCCGTGCTACGCTTACGGTTTCACATGTGCTGGATTCGGACCCCGACCAGTGTTCCGTTGTCATATGTGTTCGGTGCGAACCTTGGATTTTGATGACAGAACGAGTGGATTAGCAAAACAGCTTTGGTAATGCTGCCGTTGAAAGCTGTTCGTGAGAGTGTAACATATGGGACACACAGCGAAGCAGCAGCACACTCACGATCGTGACGCGCGTATAGCCGTCTTTAGGACTGAATCCTTTCCTCTTCGACTCGCCACTGATGGCTGAAAACCATGAGCGAAAGTGAGTAATGACGTAGTCACGGTGCAGCAGAAACTGACGCGTCTGCTTTCGGCGGGGACTACGAGTGAACCCTAGCGACCGGACCCGCACCCCATCAAGTTTATATCACTGATGCACTGTCGCGATGAGTACAGAATGCCAATCCCTCTCGTGAGATACATGCATGCTGTACAGTGTATCGTACTTACAAACTCTTCACACACGCACACACACGCAAGCGCGCGTTGTTCCCCTCTGTTGTCCTATAGTTCACCTTTTTGTTTCGGAATCACATGACGTAAAATTGTAATCCTCGCTCCTTCCATCGTGTTTTGCAGCGTTTATCATACGTCACAGCGCGTTTATATCATCGTATACGTGTTCATTGTGATATATACATGTTCACATAATATTACATGTATGGAGAGCGTTCATCGTACGATATGACATCAGAAGTGTCATAATATAGACTCATAGACTATATTATGATCATATAAATTATCATATATATTATTATCGTATATAGATCTATGTTATGACATTCATGTTATATATCTGTCTTACAGTGGTGATAGAGGGACCTCGCCCATCAGAGGGGAGATCGTGCCTGGCAGCCAAGGGTCACCAGGCAGCTTCTACCAGGGCGGTTCACGTAGATCCAGCATATCATCGGTTGGTGAGTATCTGCTTACACTTTCTACAGCAGGATTTTACGTTGCCCTTGATGCGTGAAGATGCTGCATAACGCTGCATGAAGTATTGGCGACGGAACAATGCGTTCGGTAAACTCTAAAAGTAGATTTCAGGTGAAAGGTTCGGAACCAATTTCGTATTCCACATAATGTGTCGTTGTTGATGTATATGTTACATCGGGCGACGTTTGGTTCACGTGCATTGCAAGGTAACGGATGCCATGATACGGATAAGCTTCATATTAGCGTGCAATCAGCCGTCGTTCTCCTACACGATATAATCATACGTGGTCGATCTCACTCAATAATTCAGGCCGTTTTGTAGCGATTTATTGAGTAAGCAGGAGAGAGAACAAGAAAAACGCGAAGAAGGGGGAGAGAGATAAGGGAGAATGGTTACCTCGTTATCGATTCGGCCTAATTGCCTAGTAGCGCATTGTCGGATTGTGTGGGAAAAATCTTTCAGCATGAGCTTTAGCTGTTCGGCGGCTTCCACGATTGCATTATTCATCGGATTTCGATTTTCTAATGATTCCCATCGATGTGATCTTTAGTGGCTTAATGAAATGGGCATCATTGCATAGTTAATGTACGCTGAAAGCTGCTCTAACAACGATATATAAGCGCATGTGAATTGTGAATATCATCAAATATAAGAGTCAAACAAAATGCAAAAAATGTCAAGGAAACCAGTTCTCATCTTAGAATTCTGACATACGCATTCGCGTGTGTGCGTGTTCATGTGCGCGTGCGTATCCGTGTGTGCGTGCGTGTCCATATACGCGTGCGTGTCACCGTGCGCGTTCGTGTCTGCGTGCGCGTGCGTAACCGTGTGCGCGTGCGTATCCATGTGTGCATGCGTGTCCGTGTGCGCGTGCGTATCCGTGTGTGCATGCGTGTCCGTGTGCGCGTGCGTAACCATGTGCGCGTGCGTATCCCTACACGCGTGCGTGTCTGCGTGCGCGTGCGTACGTTTGCGCGTGCGCGCGTGCGTGTGTATGCGGTCATGCGGTCAGGTTTCGGCTTCGTCTGACAGCTAGAATTCTCACGCGCCTGGGTTTCGCTGGCTGTGACTGAACAGCAACATCACACGGCGGCATGTCGCTGGCTGTGACTGAACAGCAACATCACACGGCGGCATGTCGCTGGCTGTGACTGAACAGCAACATCACACGGCGGCATGTCGCGCACCGCCAGGCACGATCCTGCCGCTTACACACAACGCGACGACACATCAAGCTGCGATGCTACTAGCATCTTCTGTCTTGAGCTGGCAGCGTCCGTGAGCGACGCTTTGTCTATTGGGTTTGCGTTTAGTTTCCCGTGTAAGCATTGGCCGCCGCGCCCTGAAACGATATAGCTGCTTGGACGATTGGCTCCAATTAGGCGCTTTATTTTCGCCGACTATAGTCGGGCGAAACTAGCGGCATGCATTGCTATCATCACATGATTCCTGGACCATGTTTATATATATATATATATATATATAGTTCGCGGTGACTGCGACATGACACTGCAAAGTTAAAACGTGCGGGCTTGTATTATCAGGAGTGTCATAATATAGATCTATATTATGACACTCCTGGTATTATTACACAGCGCGACTATAAAAATAAAAAGATCAACGCTCCCACTCTCTGTTCATCAGTGTAGGGGGTACAGTGTGTCGGTATCCATATGTCTGATTAGGTAATGTCACCTCATTGATGCTGGAGACTGCAATAATCGTTACTTGGTGGATTGCGGCTGACTTGCTATATATGTGTGCGAGCGTGTGTGCGTGTGTGTGTGCGTGCGTGCGTGCGTGCGTGTGTGCGGGTGTGTTATGCGCAATGCTATCATCGAGGTTCTTAATGCCAAACGCCAAACTAATGTATTTCGAGTCGCGCGCTAGGCGTTACTGCATGCACCCATGCTGTCGCGCGCACGCACGCACCCACGCACGCACGCGCGCGCGCGCACACACACATATGCACGCACGCTGCGTGTTAAACATGGTTGACGCGCTGAGTGGACGGAAGCTCAAAGCCAAACGCGGCGGCGCAAAAATAAAGCGGATCATTAATATCTGGATTTTTGTCGAAAGTCCGTGCGAACGGCGACGGAAATGCCGCTGTATAGGCGCGAACGCACGCGCCGTTCGTAATTTCTCATTCTTCATTCTTCTTTCGCGTTTCTTTGCGCGACGAAGAAAGAAATATTGTTTCCACGCGTTGCGCGTGCTCTGTAAGGAAGGCTGTCACGCGATTTTTCATCGTCCTATTTCTGCAAAAAAACGACGTGTTCGCAGACACTGTGGAGTGATTTTCAGTTTGCTTGCGACTACATTATGTAGGCAATCCGTGGGCAACCATCCACGGGTAAATATTAAAAGCGAATTCCTACGCAGCCAGCGTTCCTGCGCGCCGCGTGTATATATGCGCACGAGTCTGTGACAGAGTTTACCCTCAAATCACGGAGATTGGATACGGGCGAGTACGTGAGGAAACAAGAGTGAAGCCTGCGAGCGAGCGTGTGCGAAACGATGGTACGGCAACGCCGCTGAAGCGCGAAGTGCGACGCGCCTGAAATTGATTCAATATTATCAGCCGCCTGTGTAGGGCAGTGAAAAGCTCGACAGTGTCAGCTCTGTCTCTCTCTCTCTCTCTCTCTCTCTCTCTCTCTCTCTCTCTCTCTCTCTCTCTCTCTCTCTCTCTCTCTCTCTCTCCTTTCTCTCTCTCTCTCTCTCTCTCTCTCTCTCTCTCTCTCTCTCTCTCTCTCTCTCTCTCTCTCTCTCTCTCTCTCTCTCTCCTCGTCTCTCTCTCTCTCTCTCTCTCTCTCTCTCTCTCTCTCTCTCTCTCTCTCTCTCTCTATCTCTCGCTCACTCGCTCTCTCTCTCTCGCTGGCTGTCTCCCGCACAACGTCACACTTGTCTATGTAGCGGAGCGTGCTGTCGTGTCGGCCGCATGCGCGTGCTGCCGCCGTCGCAGCGACTGTCGGCTCACACAGAGTGCGACTTGCAGACGACGATGTGGAACATTGTCTTGCCGCTTGTCGGGACATTCTTTCACGTGCGACGTTTACGTGCGTTCTCCTGACTGCGGAACATCGGAACGCCGGCGTTGGTCTTTACGTGAAGGTGAGGTGAGGTTCGATGACATTCGTTGTTCCTGTTTCTCGGACGTTCACCGACGTTCGCTTGCGTTTGCCTGACTGCGGAACATCGGAACGCCGGCGTTGTTCTTTACGTGAAGAGAGACAGTGAGGTTCGATGACATTCGTTGTTCCTGTTCCACGGAGGTTCACCGACGTTCGCTTGCGTTCTCCTGACTGCGGAACATCGGAACGCCGGCGTTGTTCTTTACGTGAAGAGAGACGGTGAGGTTCGATGAGGTTCGGGCGAGCTATCGACCTCTCACTCAGCGGGAGATGCTTGCTTGCACCATGCACGAGCTCAGCTTGCTCCCTATACGTCTCTGCCTGGCTTCCACCCGCGACTGCACGGACTTATCCACACCGCATATTGCCTAGAACGCCGCCGACCCTTATAACGGATACCCGCGTTCGTGTATTTACTCCGTTAACCGCCGCGAAATTCGCTACGGCATTGCCGGTTGTTCCGTTGTGTGTGGAATTATTATGTTGATACCAGCAAGACTTAAAGAACGCAAGAACTCAAGCCAGCAAGACTTAAACGACGTGTGCGACGCGGGAGATTGCATTCGCAGCGAAGGAGAGGATCGCGTGACCGAAATGCGTATATATTATTATATATATATATATATATTTATATATGTTCTCGGCTGCTTCGCGCTTTACACACCGAAGAAAGCAGGATTGTTGGGTTCAACGTGATATCCGCCCTCCCCCATTTGTTGGGCGTAGATCGAATTTTAGATTGAAGGGCGGAAATTGAATTTTTGATTTGATTTGGAAATGTATCGTAATAAGGAGGTGACTATGATGGTCCCTCTCCGATATCGTGTGTTCATCCCAGCCAAACTGTTACCGACTGATAACTCCTACATAGGACATAACGCACGTAGCGAGAAAATCCTTAGCTAAAGTGTGAAGCATAATTGGGGGACGTTGCTCGCGTGCGGTGCATTATCCAAAGCTTGTAGGTCCAAACTTGTAGCAATCGACAGATCGTAGTTGCGATTGGTGTCGCGGGAGTGGTGGCCGGGTCTGTCACTGTGCACTGTGGCACTACACTGACAGCTACTAGCATTGTGACAACTAGCACTGCGACTACTAGCACTATGACAGCTACTAGCAATGTGACAACTACTATCACTGTGACAAGCGAGGCAGTTAGAAATGTGTGACAGAGATAAATACTGTACCTAACAACGTCTATATCAGCTCGTCTGCATGTGCACTGCTGCACGCGACAACTTGGATCGCCTGTGCACGATTGTTCGCAGCAACGTGCTTCATCTCTATACCGTACTAGTACAGGAGCTAGGGGGTATAATTATGCACTTTTTGACGCCCAGCAAACGTGACTCTTTTTTTTTCATTTGTGGCGAATTGTTTTCCACAACAACACGGTGACGTATGTGTCCGTGTGTTCTATCCTTGACGATAGCCTATAGAGATGTGTTCACCAGTGTAACGCCGTTTGCAGCGACGTGCGTGTAACTCTACGAAGTGCACCGTAAAGCCGCGGTCGTCGTCGGGAATCGAATCTAGACGATCCCGTATAACCCAGGCGAGTGAATGATCATCCATGGGCGTTTATGACGGAATTAACCACGGCGCGAAATGCGAGCATCGTCGGCACTTTGCGTGCGCGCGTCTGCGTGACGGACGTTGTGAATCCCGCCGCCATCAGATTCTATCGTCTGCCAGCACAAGCTGAGGCGCTGGGTAGATGGGGAATAGGAGGAGTAGTTGTCTGGAGCGCAGTGGTACGGCGAGGGCGTCGCTCGCGGCCGGCTATAGACGATTCACGGACCGCCGCATCAAGTACTCGCCACTCGAGACGCCCGACAGACTCGGTACGCTGTTATATAGATGGCCTTTTGTTTGTTTTGCGAAATGTTGTGGTTGCAGGTTGCGTCATCGCGAGTAGCGACTGAGTCGTTCTCTCGCAGAGTGTGCTTCGTCGTTGTGTTTTTATGTGGCATACAACAGTAACCTTACCCCAATTGTTTACCAATGTTGTACTAGTTCATTCCTGGAAAAGGCCTTCTTTAGAATTTAATTGCGGCACTAGAGTGCACTAATTAGCATTATGCACGCAAGGTAGATGGAGCATGGACGTCTAGAAGGCATTAGAAGTGAGATTGGATTTGTCGTGTAATTGTGCCATCGTGTCAAATGGCGTAGCCATGGTGACCGGTCGGCCGTTTTGGGGTTTGAAACGGGATCCGACTACATGCTGAAAATTCTCGGAAGCAATCTGGCAAATGTTTCGAGTGAAGATCGGTCTTTGACTCTGTAGTGATTTAGCATGAAATTAATTTCTGTTCGATGCTTATTCAGGCCTGCTACCTATGGACGCTCTCTACTGTTGTACATCACCTTAAATATTTCTATGGTGTTAGTGTCTCCCTCTGTCGCGCTGAGTGTAATGTTTACGCATAGTTGGCATTTATTCGTTGGGTTCGGCGATCGCTACATGCTTCGATAACCTCGGATTTGTGTAATCGATAAGCGTGTGATAGCGAAGAATGTTACGTGTAGTATCGTAAAAACCTAGGTCTATTATTTCAGCATAAAACAATTAGATAATTGATACTTACTACTGGCGAAACAGGGCCAATGTCGTGAACATTGAACTACACTTGCTCATTAGTATAGTTATTGATTATAGTATATTGATATTGATGTTTTTAGTATGCGATTCATGTTACAACCCTCATATAATGAGTACAACACTAATTTTCAGTTTCTCAAAGAGTTGGTCAGCCTCAAAATCTCACTAACCCCTTCCACATTAAATATTGCTTCCTCGTCGAATATGCTTAGAAAATGACCAAGTGAAAAACTATCGTTGCGACAATGTCAAAATAACGTGAATAGGGGAGTGTCAAATACGATTCGTTGATGACAACTGCGGTGCGAATTAGATGTAATATTCACCTTGTATTTAGTGTCCCAATGATATTCCGAGTTTAATATTTGCTACGTTACCCACGGATTGAAAGTGCCACGCCAGACCTGTAGATTAAGGTATCCTAAAGTACTGATCAATTTGTACAACCTGAACGTACGGTCAACTATAGGGATGGCCATTCCAGGGCCATAGGCTGAGCAAATTCCTAGGGGGGTGGGGGAAAAATTTCATGACTCAACTGCATGTGTAATGATGAGCGAGGGGCGCAGCTCTTGATCGACGTCCATATAGTGTCGTAGGGGTGGGTCTGAGACAAGGCTTTCACAGATAAGTGACCAAAAAAATCAAGTTAGGGTTATTTACGATTATTAGCTAAGCTTATCTTTTAAATTTGCTCCAAAATCTAGGGCCCCCCCACAGGCTACGGCCCTGTATTCTTATATGTGACATAAACGATCGTTGTCAATGTCAATGTCAATGTCAATGTCAATGTCAATGTCACTGAATTCCCATTTTAAAATGAAACACTCTATAGTCTATATCCTTAGAAAAGTTACGACAGATATCCATCGTGTTATGCATTAGACGACTCACGTTGTGTTCGCACATGGCAACGACGTAGTTTTTTCCAAATACAACGGAAAAGCATGCGATTCGGCTGGTATGTTAATTCCCCCTGTGGCTTAAGATAAACACAATAGCAATAACAAATAACAGTGGAGTCAAAACTACATTTAATTATATCGCTGCTAAGTATCGATTCAGTTTTTTTATTCGAGGACGTTGAAATAGCCGCAGCAGAGGAAGCAACCGCAGCAGCAGTAGGAATATCAGCAGCATACGCATCGGCAGAA
>NW_014577459.1:157900-193719 GCF_000485595.1 Priapulus caudatus
GTGCAGACTCTCTATCTGTCGACTGTTCTAGGTCTACTCGCTCTGCACTGATCCCCTCCCTATAGAAGGATATGACAGGCGGTAGCTGGCGACGTATGGCGGATATGAAATAGCGGATCTGTCTCGTCGTTCGGTGTTCCTGGAATATTCCTCCGCACGCTGCTGCTGCTGCTGATCCACAGTTATTTGCCCGTGCTCGTGCTCTGTGCGGACGTGTTTACTTCAAGACGCAGGTGCTGGCTGCTATATTCTGTGAGTTGTGAGAGGGCGGGCGTGTTAAACAGCAGAGCTGGAACTCTCTGCTAACCAACTACCACGGCAGTGTGTGCCCGTGCTGTCCATTCAGTTGTGGTATATATTAAAAGAAAGTCGTCACCCATGGTCACGGAGGCGGAAGAGGTGAAAGGTAATGAATGACAGACACGTGATGTATATGTCTTCAAAAATGATATGCACTGACAGCTAGCATGCGTCGAAATCTGCGCGCTGTGAAATAAGTTAATGGCTAGCAGCTGCGTGAAGTTGTTACTATGGTAACGGTGAGCAGTTAATATTGACATTTTTCTATATTTACTCGTCTTGAATATATAGTGTTTTCGCCACGTGGGTGCGTGCAGGAGTCGCGATTCTAATCAACCGTAATCTCTATTAAACGCTCGTCAGCGATCAGTGATTGTTCAGCGCTTCTGTTTGTCGTTAATTACTATTAATTAAATTTGCGTTATTAAAGCGTATTGATCAATTAATTAAATGATTAGTATTTATTATTTATTATTATTATTTATTTATTTATTTCATTTATTTATTAAAGCTATTTATGAGCGCTCGGGTTATAATGATCCATTTCAAACCGATTGCGAACGCACGCCGGCGGCTGTACGTTGCACGCAGTCTACTCTAAAACACGGGGAGTGATTTACCCGTCACTTTGTTGTTGGTGGAATACACACTGCTGGCGATTGGGCTGTTGCGTTCTCTGCTGCTGCTGCTGGTTCAGGTTTTAAGCGTTCTCATTATCTCTGCAACCCATCCGTAATCGGGCGCCGTGGGAACGAACGGTCATCAGATTTGACATGAAAACCGCATTCGTTTCTCAAATGGAGATTGAACATGAAAGGGCTTTAGCAAGCGAAGCCCACTGGTGCGGAGTAAAGTCACGGCAAAGCGCCTCCTGCACCGGGGCAGCAGAGCGGATGCGCGTTCGCTTAGAGAGAGGCTAGCTGCCAGTGCGTGGTGTGATGCTGGTACGGCTAGGTGGTTAGACTTCATACCGGCTCCCCGCTCCGCGTGTTAGTGTGTCCTCCGCGCAAAAGTCAGTGTGGCCTCCACACGAAAGTCTCTACGAATTCCGTCCGTACAAGCTCGCTGTGAGACTGGTCACGATTAGCAAGAGAAGTGCTAGGCGGGCTGCGCCGCTCGTCGATATATATACGTGTAGGGAGTGTGCGATTGCTACCTAAGCTGCTCGGATCCGACACGAGTCGGATCTGTGGTTGGGCAGCCGGATCCGCTGGTGTTCGCCTGCATCAGCGCAGCGCGATGTTACCCGCCGTTGCCAATGACAACGCCGACGCCGACGTTGCCTCTTCGGAAGTTGAAGAAACGACGACGAAGGAAAATATTGGTGGGAAATGTCGGATCCGTTTCCGGTTACTGAAGAAGCGTGCTATATAGACTGGGCGGACACTGTGATTGCGTGCGTGTGTGAATGTGATTTGTGAATGTGTCTAGGTGTGTGAATCACGCCTAGAGGAATAATGATTTGTGTGCGCGGAAGTACGTGTGGGGGGTTGAAGTGCGTGAAAATTTTAGTCCATCATAGGTTAAGTACGGTGGCTTTGCATGTATGGGTGAAGTACGGGGGAAGTTTGTGTTGGTCCGGGAATCAAATGCCTTGGATCGATCCGACAACGGTACTAATCCATTCGATGTGATGCTGACATAGGTGCACCGGTCGAAAGTCAGTAATGAATGAATGAATGAACAAACGAACGAACAAACAAACAAACGAACTAACGAACGAACGAACGAACGAACGAACGAACGAACGAACGAACGAACGAACGAACGAATGAGTGAATGAATGAATGAATGAATGAATGAATGAATGAATGAATGAATGAATGAATGAATGAATGAATGAATAAATGAATGAACGAACGAACGAACGAACGAACGAACGAACGAACGAACGAACGAACGAACGAACGAACGAACGAACGAACGATTGAATGCATAAAGGGACGAATGAACGAACATTTTTCACGTCTCGGTACCAGCAAACCACATCTAACCGCAGCGCGTTTTTCTTCTTTCAGACACCCTGGAGGTGATTCGACACCACCCCGTCTTTGTCAAAGATGTTTCCTCCTACTGGTATAAACCGGACATCAGCAGAGAACAGGGTACGGACATATAATTACTGTGTTAGCATTAAGAGGGAAAAGCGAGTGCAGGCGTAAGCCGACACTGTAAAGCAAGACACCTCCCAAACACCTGTGGTGCGCACCACTCCGTTAGGAAGTTGCTGCCTAAATATCTTCGCGTAAGACGTGATGGAATTCACGAGAGCGATCATATGCTCTAGGCCATGAATCTGTTAGCACTAGCACTCTGAGCGGCGCACATGTGTGCGCGCGTGCGCCTGTGACTCAACTCTCCATGTGGGGACCACTCCTTGAATGTCACATAAACACCCAATGCTACTGTATTGGCTATCTAGAGACGCGGACAAATATAGTCTAGTCAACGATTGTATTTCGTGTGAATGGTAAATTTTCTTTCCAATTCTAAGACAAGTGCTTATTTCGATTTGGATTCATTTGGCGGAGATATTTCGTTTTCGTTTTTCGGGATTGTATGTAAATATGATCAGGGGTACGCTCATCGTACTTCAGTCCAGATGCCCATCGTCCGGTCATGTGGATTTTATTAGCAGACATGCTATAGCTGCCTACATTCTGTTATAAACCTCGATGCATTGATGTGACCCATATCAGAGCGGCGATCAGCAGATGTTACTAACATAATGAGCTACTGGCTGCCAGCATCTAAGTCAAGTCATTTATGTGTATCTATCGCAGGCCACGTGTTTGTTGTTATCCCATCTAAATTTTTTATAGCTACCGTATTGGCGCCGTTAACAGCTACCGTATTGCCAGGGATGTTACTACCGCATTAGCTAGAGTAGCTAGGGTTGTAACTACCGCATTAGCTTGAGTAGTTAGGGTTGTAACTACCGTATTAGCTAGAGTAGCTATAGGGTTGTAGCTACTGTATTAGTTAGGGTAGCTAAGGTTGTAACTCCTGCATTACCTATGGTAGCTAGGATAGCTAGGGTTGTAACTACCGCATTAGCTAGGGTAGCTAGGGTTGTTACTACAGCATTAGCTAGGGTAGCTAGGGTTGTAGCTACGGTGTTTGTAGGTAACGTAGTATCAAATTCTCTATAGATGTTACCTGCTGGTTGCTGCTGTAGTTGCCGTATTTATGTTTGTGGCTAACACATCCATCTCGGTATGGCTATCATGGCATTGTATCGAGCGTAATCTATGTATATGGAGTATATATATCTAGTATATGGATTACATGAGTATATCATTTACTCCTGATATAATATATTGGTGTTTGTAACTACAACGCATTTACTGGTACGTGTCGCTATTACATTTACTAACCAATGTAGGGCATCACTTTTCTATTGTTATCTAAAATAACTCTTAACCGTTTATTGTCGCAAAAATGCCTAATTATATATTATCAAGAGCTAATAACACATAGAGTGTACAACGGGAAAACGGGAAAATAGTAGTGCTATTTTACGGCAAGATTATTCTACTTTAACTGCAAGGTTAGAATAAGTTCATGGTATTGCATTATGAAGCATTCCTTTATATCTAAAACAAAACCAAGCGCTTGTCTCTACGACATGCCTAGGTTGAAATATTGGATTGTAATCTTGCCTATAGACTTACCGTTAAAGTAGAATAACCTTGCCGTAAAATAGCACTATTCCCCCCCTTTTCCATTCTACACTCTAGGTATTATTAGCTCTTGTTATTATCCATACGGGCGCATGTTGCTGTTACTATAATTACCGCGTCATTACCGTGTTGTTATCGGTGCTTGCAGCTATTAATATGCTGAAGGAGAGACCACCGGGCACGTTTGTGGTTCGGGACAGTAACTCGTTCCCGGGAGCATTCGGGCTGGCAGTGAAGGTAGCCCAGCCACCGCCCAACGTCCAGCACAAGATGGGCGATGTCTCAAACGAACTGGTGCGGCATTTCTTGATAGAACCGACCGCCAAGGGCGTGAGGCTGAAGGGCTGCGCCAATGAACCAGTCTTCGGTAAGATTTCTCCCATCGTCTGCTTATTCAGTTTTGGTATTTAGCGCGCGAGTGCGTGCGTGTGTGCGTGCGTGCATGCATGCGTGTGTACGTTCGTGCGCGCGTGTGTGCGTTTGTGTGTGCGTGCGTGAGTGTGCGCGCGTGTGTGCGTGAGTGTGCGCACGTGTGTGCGTGCTTGAGTGAGTGTGTGTGTGTGTGTGTGTGTGTGTGTGTGTGTGTGTGTGTGTGGTGGTGTGTGTGTGTGTGTGTGTGTGTGTGTGTGTGTGTGTGTGTGTGTGTGTGTGTGTGTGTGTTGGTGCGTGTGTGTATGGAGGGGGCAACCTGAATCACAGTGAAATACGCGGATTCATAGCTGCTTTAATACTATCTCCTGATACTATTTTATTCTTAGTCTCCCAATTGAGGTAATATATGTAAGGAAAGACGGGGTTAAAATATGATTTGAAATGATATGAATAATATATACATATGATAATATAATAAATCAGTAGAATAATGATATGATTAAGCGAGTGAGTGGGCTTAACTGTAACATAGACCTTAAGGTTCGTAATTCCGCATCATACAGTCTGTGGAAGCCTGTGTCGCAGTGCGTACATCGCCTGTGTTACAAGTTACTGCGTGGTTTTTTGGCAGTTAAGTCTCGATGTCGAAGTGTTGACTTGCGCTCGTCAAGGTAACACCTTTTCACTTCTTAGCCTCATTTTACAGCGCAAATTGAGCCATTTAAGGCAAAATAAAGAAATGTATAAAAATAACTAGCTATATAGCGTTCTACAGTGCGCGTCTATAGCAAATGAAATAACGCTCTCCTTCTAGGAAGTGTTGTTCTAGGAGTGCGTGCCACGATACATACCGTCTTGAATGATAGAAAAAGATCACATAAACAAGTTGTCATTACAGGAAGTTTGTCGGCGCTCGTGTATCAACATTCTATCACGGCTTGGCTCTGCCTTGCAAGCTGATCATACTGAAATTGGTACGTATTAAAGAGAAAGTGTATGAAGGCAATGAATTACCGTGAAGGACGCTTTTGCTGAGGAACGAGAAAGAAATGAGTGAGTGCGGTGAATGAGTGTGTGGTGGTTGTGTGCTGTGCGGGCGTTCATGTTTGCCGGTGTGTTTCGTGCGTGCGTTACATGCGTACGTACGTGTGGTATTTGCGTTTGCATTTGTGCGTGTTGCCCGTGCGAATGCGCGCTATGCGTACGTGTGTGTTGGTGCGTATATGTGCTATGTGAGTCTGCTGGTTTGGTTTACTGCGCGCCGCGCGTAGCGTGCGTGCGTGGCGTGCGTGCGTGCGTGTGTGTGTGCGTGTGCGTTGTGCTGTGCGTGTGGCGTGTGCGTGTGCGTGTGCGTGTGCGTGTGCGTGTGCGTGTGCGTGTGCGTGTGCGTTTGTGTGTGTGCGTGCGTGCGTGCGTGCGTGCGTGCGTGCGTGCGTGCGTGCGTGTGTGTGTGTAGGATAGAGGGAGAGAGAGAGAGAGGGAAAGAACGAAAGAGCGATGAGGGATGTAAGCTATATATAGTATATGTCAACGCAGCGTGAGTGATTATGTTTTATTATACAATTTTCGCCAGTCGTTCGCAAATTTTCGCTTGCCTATGATTCTACCATTATTTCGCTATTTCGCAATACAACCTCTGCATGATGAAAATCTAGAGTGAAATGAGCCGAATGCTTCGCGCACTACTGCGTGCTGCTGCGAAATAGAACTCTGACTGACTCAGAGCAGCAGCAGCAGCAGCAGCATGATCTGCAAAGCTGCCCTATCGCGCCCTGTCTGGCACGCCTCGCTTACCTCATGCCGACGTCCTTAACTTGAATCGACAAGCCTTGCCATGCTTCTAGCCACGATTATTGTTGCAACTATACATGAGTTATTTCGTTGAATAATCGAGCATTCGTGCTGCATGTTGTCATCTATCTCGTTCGATCACCATGGCTACGATTGATGTTTCGCCCGGGGTTACATGTTAAATACATAATAGCACGTCTCAATGCCGCCTGAGCACAACATGCGAACGTGATCGAATCGAGGAACTTAGCATGGCGTATAATAATCTGCATGCAGCAGCAAATATCCTAGTTGCCACAGTCCTCCTTGTTTAGATAGAAGAATTTGCCACGGAATGCGCATTTTGACTAGTTTGCATGCGTTTTTGCGTACTAAAATATTTTTGTTTCTGACATACCAGTCTCACTGCCTGGTATTCTTCCAGACCCGGCAGTAGAGACTGCGTCAGAGAGTGAACACGGCCTGCCCAGCACGGCATCGGCCCTACTAGCGCAAGGTGCAGGTATGTATGTACAGACCGCGACTGCAGGAAGAACAAGAAAGTGTGAGGGAGGGGAGCTCAAAGAATAAAATAGGAGATCCTAGGGGGGAGGGCGTTGTCCGAAACATCGTAAAGTTAATGCTAATGTTAAGACGAATTTGGTTTCTGACAACGGGCCCCTGGTTGGGAGAGAAGAATATTTGGTCACATACAGGAGATGCTCGAGATATGAGTTATGAATGCTTACACATACCTACTTCTGGGAGTTCTAGTGGCAGACTCTGCAGAATATTGCGCTGGTGTCAGGGACTAATAGGGACAGTTACCCGTTCATCGCCATCATTTTTATTTCCGTACATTGGAAACCAATGTTGTTATTTTTAAATGTCGGCCTGTACAGATGTAACAATTGGCTTCATTATAACAAGATGATTAGGCCTACCCGCAGACAATTTAAATCCTTGTCATTGTTTATTTATTATCTCATTGTACACGCCCACGTATTGCGTGCTGTGTCTGATTGGGATTTGCATAAGAGCTATGCACTTTCATTTAGATAAGAGATACTCTACGTAGTATGCGTTCGTTCATATGAATCTCCGTGCTTTCAGCTGGCACTACTATACGCGTACCACGCCGAGTGTCGAATGCTTTTTTGTCGCTTCTAAAATTACAATTAATTTAAAATTGAATTAATTAATTAATTAATTTAAAATTACAATTTATTCGTAAATCACAATGCGGGGCAAAGGCATTTGTGTCGGCGATGTACCGATGATGGCGCCACAGGTTGTGACAAATCCATGACAGATGACGCTGTCGCTCTGGCTCATTTACCTGCGTGCGAAGGGAGCGCTGCATGCAGTTTGGTGTTGTGACTGACAGCAACGCGTTTGTTTCGTCTTCGCTCGCAGCGTGCAACGTCCTGTACCTGTCCTCGTACGAGACGGAATCGTTGACCGGTCCGCAGGCCGTACGGCGAGCGATGGGTCTGCTCAGCCTGCAGGGTCAGATCGTGCCCACCGTTGTCCACTTCAAGGTGTCCGGCCAGGGCATCACACTCACGGACAACAACAGAAAGTAAGTCGCGTATAACCTTGCGTATAGTGTAACCTTGCAAAACCACAGTTTCATTATGCAACATAGCAGTGGCGGATCCAGAGGCAGAGGGGGGAGGGCACAGGGGGCGGTCGCCCCTTGTCCCCCTTAGAATTTTCAGGGCAAGGGTATTTTAGCCTAACACCCTCCCCCTCGGACGCTTCGTGCTCTTGAGCTCGCATGATTTGCCCCCCCCCTCCCCTAGAATTCACTTATCCGCCACTGCATAAAGGCGTAGATTGCTAGGGAATGAAAGCGGTAATAAGATAATGGAGAAGGGCATCGCGCGAGTAACAACGTTAAGTCCATTACGAGATGATATATATTCACGTCATAATTCTCCCGTCTGTTGTTTCAAGGTAATCGTAGAAAGAGTAAACCAGGAAAGCTGACGACCGTAATTAGTGATTAGTAATTAGTAATTCGTAATTAGTGATTAGCAATTAGTAATTCGTAATTAGTGGTTTGTAATTAGTGATTCGTAATTAGTGATTTGTAAGAAACCGCGAGTGACATACCTTAGTGGCGCGCGTAGGTGAACAGTTTCGGTGAGTCAACATTTTGGACAATGTATTATGTCACAAGTGTGAGTCGTCTCTGTCAAATAACCTAGATCGGGGAATGTGTTTTCTAGTGGATTTTCTAGAGGTGCAGACACCTCTGGCGTATGCTGGTAGTGCACCAGCAAGCGTTCGTACCCGTTATCATGGGTTTAGGTGGTTAGATTAAATGTTATAACGGGCATAAAACCATCGCTTTTGCAGGCTGTTCTTTAGACGCCACTATCCCGTGAATACGGTCACCTACTGTGGAATGGACCCGGAAGACCGCAGGTGGACGCAGCCCAGTCGTGACACCGGCATGCCAATGAACGCAAAGTAAGTGTCACCGTCTTTTCCTCCCGAACACGTGCTAATAAAGCACTGTTTACCAGGGGCCCGTTTTCAGAAACACAATTAGTCTTGACATTAGTGATGATGTTTCTGACAAACAACGGGCCCAGGTAGCAGCGTGTATTTCTGCCCTAGTGGTGCATCCAACTGTAGCGTGTAGGGTAAGGTCACTGTGCTCTATAGATTCCTCGGTTAAACTTGGTACCCCCTTCGATGTTGTGGCAACAGTTGTCTAGATAGCTCGATGGTGTTGGTTAGAATTACATGTCAAATACCTTGACGCAAAAAAGCTTGGTTGGCAGCATCGTTTTTTCAAAAATCAATACGTATCTGCATTCAGGTATATTTTAAGCTTAAATTAGAACTACCTAGTATATATTTCCATGAATTTATCTTCGGGCTTTCAGCAGAGAGCAGATAGAACAGGATATTTAATATTTGTGTTTTTCTATTTAATCATCCAGATGCTATGGCTTTATTGCGAGGAAAACTGGCAGCAAGACAGACAACGCTTGTCACCTCTTTGCTGAGCTTGATCCTGACCAGCCAGCCTCTGCCATCGTGAACTTTGTGTCAAAGGTCATGATCGCACATATGAACAAAGTCTGAACACATGAACTAAACATGTGGAGTTTATAAAATTCTATAACAATTGTAAATATGAAAATATAAGAGAGGTATATTAGCTAAAGATGGCCACGGTTAAAATGTTTCTGTAGTTGGTGGGTAGTGTTCGTGATGGCACGATTAATCGATGCACGAACCTGTCAGTGAATGCATCTAACCATGAACCTATGCATACTGAATACAGGTGATTTAACTATACATGGGTTCTTGATCTTACCCACCTAGTGGTGCTGAGAGGGTCTATGTCCCCCAGGGTACTGCCGGAACGTACCCTGGGTACGGTCCGGTATAACGGAATGTACCCTGGTAGAATCTAATATGCCGGGCCGTACCTCGCCTACTCCACTAACGAGTCTAGGGAGTCGCCTACGCCTACTTTCTAACCCTAACCCTAACAATATCAGATAGTTACCAGGGTACGTTCTGGTATACCGTACCGTACCCAGGGTACGTTCTGGCAGTACCCTGGGGGACATCTATGAGCCCTAGTGGTATGTACCACCAAGTGAGATGTCGTGCCATCCGACACATAGTCCTAAACCTATAAGAGACTTATAATGTGTTTAACTGGCCGCACATGATTTTTTAAAGTTGCTACGGCATTGATATACACGGATAACGGAGCTTGCATGGTTTTTTGCGAGCAAGAAAAGTCCTGTGCTTCCAAAGCTTTGTGCAGCATGCGCGTGCCAGACTGCCAGCTAAGCTCAGCTCGGTTTTTCGTAAGAACTGGATGAGGCCGGACCGTCCGGTCACAACGCGTTCTCTCGCGTGATGGTGCGCTAGTCTGTTTAGCCTGGCAACGTATACGTGTGCATAGTAGCGGTGTAGAAAATGGCGCGCTTGTCATAACGTGTTCGGACGTAGCTACACGATTACAGAGAATGTGGGCAAGAGTACCATGCACGCGTTATATTTGATATACTCATACGTAGCATCTGCTTATGACTTATGCGCTGGGCATTTTACGCAGTAGCTTTATTTCCCATATTTTTACGTTTGCTGTTAGTTTACAACAAAACTGGAAAATATTCGGTTTTTTGAGACGCGCTAGATTTTTTCAGATATGTTGCGTGAGAAACTGAAGTGTATTCAATTATGTATATCACTGTAGGTAGACTAACCCTCATGTCTGTGACGCTCACGCAATCTCGCGTACACGTCTGGTTGGAGAACATGGCAGCAAACGTAAATTCTGTACAGTGTATACGTAGTTGTTACAAATGTTATTATCATCGGTGCTTTTTTTACACTAGTATTTTGATTATGCATGTATTTAATGCTTGTAGCGAGAGTAAAACAATTTGAGTTTATATTGACTGCACGTTCTGGACGCGTTTAATGTATTTTAGCTGGTTTTACAAAGGGCAAGGCAAAACAGGACATGATAACCTAATGATATTTAGAGTACCATTTTTAGGCATTTCGAGGTGTAGGTTTTTATAGTTACTACAAGTACGCGCGGTGGCAGCATGAGAACCTGTAATCAACCAACCTACGAACTGAATTATTGTGGCAGATTAATCTTTTACTTTGTATAATTATTTACGTGTTTGTGGAAATGTACCAGGAACTGCATGACATTTATCGAAAACATGAGACCGTTAATGTGCAGAGGGTGGCAAGTAAGGTATATATTGATAACCTGTCCTGTTTATCAGCTAGCTGTAGAAGTTCAGCTAAAGTCACTCCAAACAGAGTTGTTGTTATGCTATATAGTTGTTATAACGTGACTGTAACTGTTATAAAGCTTCAGTTGTTGCAGGGGATGGTAATACTCAGTATATTTGTTGCTTCTCTGCGGGGTCTCTTTTACAATAGTGGCAGCAGTAGCAGTAGAAAGTCTTCACCTGAATCAAAATGCACCCGTGGATGGTCTCATGCAGAGAGCAATATAAACGTGATAGGATATATTGTCCGCAGGCTTCGTCAACATAAAGCCATTTTCATCGTTGCTTTCTGCAAGGTTACCGGGCAAAATATGGTGCTGTACACCAATAGCAGGAGTACGCAATAAAGACATATCATGTACTCCTGAGTACTGTAATAGGTCATTTCAGTTGCCCACTACTGAATTAATTTCTAAACGGATGAACGGTATATGCATAACCTATCCAGATGTATAACGTTATTGATGGAGTTTGTTTTTCTAGCAGAAAAAAATATTAGAGGTTTTGTGTTGTGCCTAAGACATTAAGTCAGTAAATGACAATGAAGATAATGCGCCATGTGTTGGTTGACATACATTGTTGCTGCATAATCGTGATTGATATGAATGAGTAAAATGAAACCTTGATATTAATTACATAATCGGTTGCGTTTTTTGTATATATTTTTAACTAGATGCACGCCGTTTATGAAAAATGTTTGTTTCTAGTTTGCCTTCGTCTTAGGGCACCCTTACACGATGTCTTGTTTGCAGTAACACGTAGCAGAATGTATGGATCAAAACTAATTACATTGGTCACCTATTAGTATGTATTATAACGATACTAAACACAATTGCATAGAAATTGTCCACGCGTCGCTGTGTAAATTTTATTCGTCACAAGGTAATTTTATTCGGCCAAACTAACGCGCTCAAAATTGGCAGGGGTGTGCCCGGTAGAGATGTCCGTGGTAAAATCCGATCTAGAAGTTTCGCTTTGGTCGCAGCATCCCACCACAATCCTCCACCTATGCTAATGTATATGTCAACTCATTTAATAATTGTCTACATGTCGCATGTACGCATGTATTTGGCGGCGAGTTAATAGTCACCGGATTATACCCAGGTGGTTGTATGTTCTGCCCCTCAAACGGAACAACAAACGAAAAACGCTTAACAGGGGGTGGTAGTGGGAGGAAGGCACTAAAAATTCAGTGCATGTACGAGTGGCGCGCGCGCGCATGTGTGTGTTTACGTGCGTGTACGAGTACGCGTTCGTGCGCGCGTGTTGCGTTCGTGTGCGTGCGCGTGCATTCGCGTGCGTTCGTCTTTCATAGAATAAGTTCTCTCTAACCGCTGTCGCGGCTAAGCTACATCTCAGTCTGTACGCTATGTAATGCATATTTGCTCGCCTACCTTCAACGTATGTACGGCGATAGTCTCTCGTTGATCTTCAGTGGATCTCTGTGTACGTTCTCAACGTGGTTTGACAAATTCGGTTTCTGACAGACGTATGTATCGGTGGCTATATATAGGAAAGATTCTCAGCGAGGTGACATCGTCCGTGACCATCCATGCGCGACGTCAACGCTCAAGGGGGGCATAAGCGACACAACGTGTCTCTACGCGATTTATTTTAACTTTTTCTTTAATTACCCGGTAACGACGGACCATTAGTGCGTTGTCTTATCACAGGGTGGAACTATATTAATTGCAGGGAGACGGTAATGGACATTAGAATACAACGAGGTCGATAGTAAGACACGTCAGTCGTTCGCTACTAATTCATTTGTTTCGTGGATTTCTACGCGGAAGAATATCAAACTGACTCAAACCTGATCATTAGTATTACCAGAAGTTATATATACGGAGAAATGTTTGTCATTATACACTCCTGGTATTATGCGTGTTCGCGGGTAGAGGTTTACTCACGCAAGGCCACTCGCTTCATGCTCTTAGCCCTGCGTGCACGCCCTACCATACATCTAACTAATATTCTGCACAGACTATAGCTGATACATATCGGTTTATACATGCTTTTACATGTTACTACGATACGTGCGTACACAGATTCTAAAGAGTAGAGATTTTTATTGTCACGCGCCACCGTTCACATGCCCAGGTTGGCCGGTTCTCACAAAGACCATGCTCTTCGCCGTGAGTAGTGGAGCAAATTTATAGCTTTGTCATCGCCATTTTCATCGTCGTCACAGCTAGCAGTAGCAACAGCAGGAATAACAGCAACAGTACCAGCAGCAGCAGCAGCAACAACAACAACAACAGCACCACCAACAACAACAACAACGTAATTATATCTATTATCTATTATATTATCTATATTATACATGGATAATATCAAACCGCGTTATGGCGCGGGAATAAAAACGAGCGCACATTTAATTTGATGCGGATATCTGGTTGTAGCTGAAGATGCCTGCTGTAAAACGTGAATGTGTGTTCTAATCAATGGATGAAGTGACCGATGTGGCGGTGCTGTAAGGGATAGCATGTCGCAATAAATAACAATAACACGATCTTTACAAATCGGTTTAAATATTTATTAGTAGCAACACGCACTATTAGAATAAAGTGATTATTGTGATTTATAATAATCGATGATTCGATGATCTAATAGCCAATCAGGCACGACCGTATCACGCAGTTTAGCCAAATTAGTTACTTATAATTTATGAAGTGTGACATGATGAATCAGTAATAAATTTGTCGATATGAATTAAAAATGAAGTTACATCTGAATCACAGGCCTCAAGATTCTCATACAAGGTAGAAATACAGAAAAAACAACTACGTCAAAACATGTCGCAATTTTAAAACAAAATCAAATCAAAATGAGTAGTTTGAAATCAAATGAGGATTTCAGGACATTTGTGAAACCTACCTTGTATATCGTATTACTTAATTAACATTATTAGTATTGCTTAATTAATAACATTAATTATTATAATGTTTGCTTTTATTAACCTCGGTTTTTGTGTACTTGAAGACCTATGTGCAGCATTGATAACATATCTCATGGACACCCTCCAACCAGCATTGTCTTTACAGTTCAGGTTGACTTCAAGGGTTTATTCGAAGTAATATAATGTTGTTTTATATATATATAATGTAGACAACCGCACCGAAATATCTCAGAGGAAAATAAGCTCAGTAAAACATATGCGCAATTTATGTCATGCAAATAAATATTCCATATATGCTTACGTTTCTCTATTCTCCTCCCCATTATTGGATAGCTTATTACAATTTTTAGAAGGCCAAAACAAATTTAACTGTTGCTTTACTATACCGCCTTCCACTAGCACACACCACCGGGCGTGTGGGCGTTCGTGGTCTTATCGCTCTGCTTCTACCACACAGTGCTGCTAAACCTTCTCGGATTCTTCTTTCTTACGCTTCTAATATTTCTCAGCGTTACTCGCCGCGTTCTCCTCTTCTTGCAGAGAAGCTGCGCGTACTGCCAATCTGCTTTCTTGACTAATCTTCTTTTTTTCATTTTGCTGTCTACGATCGCCCAGGTAGAAATATGAGAACGTGAACGCAGGTGTAAATCTTCGCGACATGCGCAGGTATCTGTTCTCAGCTAGCAACTCGCGGATGAAGCGCTCGCGGCGGACACGCTTCTGCTCTGCTGCTTCCCTCTTGGCAGTCCGCAGGGCCTCCTCTTCGGCAAATTTCTGCAGTTCTGCCTCCTCTCTGAGACGGACAGTTTCTAGCTCGGCGACACTCACGGCAGCTTCATAGCCAGCATCCCTGCAGAACACAATGCGACATACAGCCAGAGAGCACTACGACGCATGTGCGCGTGCGTATTATCATATTATTATTATTATTATTATTATTATTATTATTATTATTCCATTCGACTCATTATTCTAACATAAATAAACATTAGAATTCGCTTATAATCAATCGGCAGGTGATACACAGTCTACTCGCAGAGGCACATGCCGTTTAAACGTGGCCGATAGTTTTATTTCAGACATGAGCGCATATAGTTGCGCGTTACTTGCATTACGCATGTATATGGGAGAAGTATGATATTTCATAGCAGCTCTGCGCGACACGCACCCTGGTGTGATGTCGTGCGTGTCGTGTTGGACATCACGAGGTGTGCTGGCGAACTCGTCCTGTGAATGTCGTTCGTTGTCCGGAGGATTGACGTACTCATCCTGCATTAATTGGCATAGTTTACATGAAACCAGGTTAACCAGTGGTTCTTGTATATATTAGTATTTGCTATATATATTATTAACAATGAGATGAACAAAATAATGACTATATTATTAACAATGATATCTACAAAATAATTACCATATTATTAACAATGAGATGAACAAAATAATGACTATATTATTAACAATGATATCTACAAAATAATTACCATATTATTAACAATGAGATGAACAAAATAATTGCGAGAGTGGCTATAACAGTAATAATAGCATGAGTAATGAGATTGAATTATGATGACGATAATAGTACAGCAAATGCAGGATAAGGACGTCAATCATACTGATTGATCTCCTCATCCCATCGCATGATCAACGACTATCGATTACGAATCTATACAAATGGCCACTATATAGAGACTATAATATACTATATATATATATAAATAATAGAAAGAGCTGCTCAGAATAATAGAAAAAACTGCTCATAAATAAGCCAATAGATTAACCAGAGGTTAATTGCTATATTATTCATTGTTTATTAAATTATTCGGTAGCTAGCATCTTCTATTACCTACTTCAGCTGCTTGAAGCTTGAATAGGATGTAATAGAATCAGGAATACATGTACAGAGTACTCAATTCATGTACTCCTGATACAATATCAGTAGCGAATAAACAAATAAATAAACGAACAAACACACAAACAAACAACGAATAAACACTTTTTTTTAACAAATCGTTCACACCTGATAATATCATGCGCGGATCCAGTGCAGGGCTAACGTTTTAAAACTTGAATATTTCACAAATTTTACCATATCAGAGACGATAAGCAAATTCCGGGGACCTTTCACATTATCTGTTGTCATTATTATCTATCTGTTCCTAGCGGGGGGTCTCACGTTTAGCCAGGCTTCTATGAATCCGTAGCAGGGCGCAGCACTCCTCTCTACCATCGGCTCTCCGTCATCATCAACAACCAACATGTCTCTCTCACCGAGCCGGCTGTTGCTGCTGAGTCTCTCAGAGCCAGACATTAGAGAATCGATGCCTCGGGAAGATGCAGCATCTGTCAGTCACACATGAGCAATGATGCTACTACTACTAATGCTATGCTATGAGTATGAGTATGTGTATACTGGGTATATACGCTGTTGACCGTGTCGCAAACCCGGACACAGGTAGTGTTAGAATTAACTCACGATTAACAACACCAATATTTTTATCATCTAAATCTGTTTTGCATCAGTTTTTGATTGAGGTGCTATCCTCAGCGTCATAATAAATGGAATAACGAGAAAAATTTAATCCGTGGTAAGAGATGCGAGCACCTGGAAAGTCATCCTCTGCGTCGCTACTCCCTGCATTCAGACTCGGAGACTTGATGAGAATATCGACGTCGTCACTACCATCGCTGTACACACTCTGCAGGGTTTCTTGAACCTGGCTTTCAATGCTATAAGAGACATGCACCGGGTCACACACAGACTGGGCTTATTCTCTCGCTCAGCCATTCTCAACTCAGGTCGAAATACCAGCTATTGTACATAAAATTAGACGTTATAATTTTTAATTCGCTCGGCAATTTTCAACTCGGGTCGAAATACCAGATATTTTACTAAAAAATTACGCGTTATTATTTTAGTTAAAAAATAAATAAACTTTGAGTCGACGTGTAAACGTTCTAAACGTTTGCATTTACCTATCATTGCGTCTTGTACCACCTTCTCTTGCGGTAGTATCATCTTGCGCCGAGGAGGGGCCTGCGTGGAACAGAAGATCGAGTCTTGCCTGGCGTCGCGCCGCTTCTTTCTCCGCCCTCTTCTTCTCCACCAACTGACGCCGTAGCTCTGCTATCTTTGCTCTCTCACCTCGAGAACTTCGCTGGTAGCTGTCGGATCGCACCGTCACCTTCCATAAAAGGGTGATTTATATATACAGGAGTAGATAATAGGGACCCCCTATTGTCCCCTAGGGTTCCCTATTATCTACTCCTGATATATACAATAAAATGTTCATAGCAACAATAGTGGGGAAAGCTAACCCACCGCCAGTGTCAGCGGTAGTGAGTATAACAATGGGATGTACACATCTTTGCGAGAGAGTGGATATAGCAGTAATAATAGCACTGGCAATGAAATGAAATTATGATGATGATAGTTGTACAATAATTTCTTATACGTGCTCTAATATTCTATCATAAAATATATTTAAAATTTGGAAATTACCTGGCTTTCTAGAGACTCTGTGCTATCAACAGGATGTGAATCGCTAATCTCAGACGTTGGAGTTTCCTGAGTGAATATAGTGCATATATTACCATATATAATATAACACACAATGCTGCACTACCAACTTTCAACTATGTAAAATTTCAGAGAATTTAATCAGTCTTCTAATCAATATTCACCTCCTTTGAATGATCCTGAAGCATACCATCAGAAATGTCTTCTTGCGCATCTTGCTTTTTTGTCTTCATATTATTTGTCTTCTTTAGCTTCTTTTTGAGCTTCGTTTTGTTTAGGATCGTAAACGCCCCCTTCTGCTTGGAGCCTCCTTGTCGTTTGCTACTAGTAGCAGTATGCCCGCCTCTTATAACAGGCACCTGCTGCTTTGGCTGCTCACTATTCTCTATGTGGGAACTGTCTGATAATGCCATCTCCTTTGGTTTCTTCAAAGTGTCCTCACGTGATTGGCCAGCAAGTGAGGGAACCTGGCCACATTGATTTATAGACGGGAGAACGGTAGGTATCCCACCATGAATTGCGCTGGGAAATGTGCTAGTTCCCGCCGTCGCAGTGTCTTCTTTGTCTCCGAAACTCACCACAAAATCCGCTGCGATCGGAGTAAAGACGACGTCAGGTGACGCCAACTGCTCCGTATACGGCAGTGCCTCTTGCTTTGCGATTGCTGGTAACTTCTCTGCATTGGCAAGCCCTGTCTGGCGAGAAACACCATTCTCGGCGGTGGCAGGCCTGCTACTGCTGACTTCAGGTAGATGTTCAGTGTGCTCGCTGGTTTGGGCTCCGTGGATTTCATCCGCATTCCACTTTGGGCTCAGCAATGGAAGACTGTGATAGTTAAAGGTGCATTCAGACACTACGTTATCGCTTTGCAGCAGCCACGTGACGATTCTATCAAAGGCTGCACGTGACAGCCCGCCTACATGCTCCTCTACCTGGGACAGCCCACCTCCAAGTGCTTCTGTACGTGACAGCCCGCCTACATGCTCCTCTGCCTGGGACAGCCCCCCTCCAAGTGCCTCTGTACGTGACAGCCTCCCTACATGCTCCTCTGCCTGGGACAGCCCCCCTCCAAGTGCCTCTGTACGTGACAGCCCGCCAACATGCTCCTCTGCCTGGGACAGCCCCTCTCCAAGTGCCTCTGTACGTGACAGCCTCCCTACATGCTCCTCTGCCTGGGACAGCCCCCCTCCAAGTGCCTCTGACACATCGTCGACACTTTCCTTCTCCACGTGCAGCCTGTTCACGGGCTTTTCTGGCCACAGTAGCTCCTTTTCACGGCTCGACCTTCCGACACGTTCCCCCTCCACAGGCTCTTCCACCGGAGGTAGCCTGCCCGCAATAGCCCCTATCTGTGACATTCCTTCTGCAAGCTCCTTTATCGGAGGCAGTTTGTCCACATACTCCCTTCTCTGTGACAACTCTTTAACGACCTTTTCCACATGCGGCAGCTTGTCCACATGTTCGCCTGTGTGTGGCGCTCCCTCCGCAAGTTCCTCTATCTGGGGCAACTTGCCCACGCGCTCTCCAGCCGGTGACAGCCCTGCCATGAGCTCAGCAGTTTCCGGCACCCTTTCCACGCATTCTCCTGTAGAAGAAGGACTGCCGACAAACTCAGATGTCTGTGTGAGACCGCTGGCATTCTTCCCTGCCCGTGACAACTCACCCACAAGCATTCCTAGTGTTCCCTCTCCATGCCCATCGCCTCCTGTGTGATCACCTGCCTGAGACTGCCTGTCTTCTATCTTATGTTGTGTATCACAACACACGTGCGATGCTAAATAATTGCTCTCGTCTGTACTCAGCGCATGAAGGAGCGCAGCAAGGGACTGTTTGGTGTCTCCATCGATGCTCTCCAGTGAGCTGACTCTCGATAAAGTAACGGTGCCATCTCTCTTCACCTGTATCGCGACGATCTGGCCATTGCTCTGAACGTCAGTGTAAGCGCTGCTCACTGTGAGCTCATGCTCTTCTATGATAACCGAATCCTCTAAGTTGCTCACATTGTTAACTACTCCCTGTGTTTTAGACTCTCTGACAACGTTCTCGGTTGCGTTTCTACAATCTCCATCATCTCTCGGTATCGTACCCTTACGGGTGAAATAAGGAATAAGAAGCCTATTGGAGCAGCTGTCGTAGAAGAGGATGCCTTCCACGGGCAACCTGACAGGTTCAAGCTTGCCCACGTCCCCTACTGTCTCCATGCTTACCAACACCTTATGGCCACTACTGTTAGTCGCTACTGCGATGTCTGACGCGTGAACACTGCCACTGGACACGCACTGCATTAAAAGGCTGGGTATGATGTACAGATCACCACCTTCGGAATACCACCCCTCCCTGCCCCTACCGGGTATCACTGCCTTTGTGTGCGGCACATCATGGCATGGTTTCTGCAGGGCAGGATCACCCGCGCGATAGTCAACTGCGATGTCACCTGAACCTACGACCGTGCTAGTCACACCTAGCGATTGCTGTGAGCCGTTCTCACGCAACTGCATCATGCCAGGATTATCGTCACCAGTGTGCTGCTGCTGCGACCAAATCTCTGACACATGGCGCTCAGGTTCAACCTGGCCCACTTGTTGTGCGTGTGATAGGGAGCGTATTTCAGTGGGCATAGCTGCAGGCCCATCCAGCGTGACACCCAAGTCTGGAAGACTTGCATCGTTGGGCACATATTTTACCCCAGCAGACACGTGGGTGCCCTCAAGCAGGTCTGCCAAGTCTGTCTGTAGAAGAACAACAGAGAGCGCTGCTGCCATTAATGCATCACTGTACACACATATATTAACGGGCATTTACTGACTTCTACGGAATTCTAAGGAATGCGTTATTGCGATTATAAGCACATTTGGAAATTCTATCAGAGTTTAACAAGCAGAGCCATCTTGATTGCAAACATACCCGAATTTCTTGAAGACTGCTCAGATCGTTTAGATCAAGAAGATGCTGACCGCCACAAGTGGCCATGGTCGTGCTGCAGTGATTAGCGATGGATGGCTTAATTGTCGGCAATGTGCTCCTAGTACCTTCTCGCTTACATCGTGTCTCGGTTTCTGCACTCAATGTCTGAAGGAAATGGCGACACCTCATTGCAACAACCACTAATCACTAAACAGTTCTACAGTAAAATTTTCACCAGCAACCGATACAGCTGAAACAGCATGGAATGCAACGGAAAAACAAAATGGGTTAAAGCTATTAACTTGTGAGCAATAACAGTAATTACTATCTCTTATTCATTAATGATATAAAAGACACTTAATCACTAACTAAGATGTGCGCATGTTAGCCACCTTAATTTTCTGTTTGCACTTACATTTCTCTCCGAGACGAACACCTCTTTCGAACACGGGATTTTTGGTTTTCTGTCTGTTGTTTGCTCATCATAATTCTGCGATGGTGAGATGACAACTCTGTCTATGAACTCCTCTGAGTAAAGGACCAGTGCCCCTATCAAAGGTCATTGCAACCAGTAGACTAATTAGGAAGTGGAATCGTGTTTGCTAAAGGCAGGAAAAACAATACCGGGGCTAAACATTGAGATAGGCAGAACGATACATTTGCGGCCTCAAGACCCAAACGAGGCTCGTCATATTGCTGTTGTAAGTAGTGTTTCAATACCATACTATAATACAGGAGATTGCAGTAACATGCATTAGTCATCCGCTTCTAATATTGGTGTATTGCTAACCATTATATACCTATCAGTATGTTTTCGATCAAACTGCCATCCTACAACTGAGGCACTATTTCATTGAAATAATACAATTTACAATTACACAGCACACTAAAACTACGTTGGGTAAGCTAACAGGTAAAATTAAAGCTCTGACATGCTTTATACGCCACTGTCACAGATATGTACTGGGCAACATAAACATTTATTATATCTGTAAAGCACATGACAACTTTCTTAATCACTGTAAACTGGTTCATATTGAAATATATCTTAATTTGAAAATTCAATATGAACCAGTTTACAGTTATCAACTAAATATCCGATGAATATATTTCAAAAACTTTCTTAATCTCTTTGGAACCTTACAATGAATAATAATAATATGGAAATGGAATTGCATTAAAGGTTCAAGGCTATATATATATATATATATATCAAGAGTACATATATATATATGCGTGTGCGTGCGTGCGTGCGTGCGTGCGTGCGTGTGCGTGTGTGCGCGTGCGTGCGCGTGCGTGCGCGTGTGTGTGCGCGTGTGTGTGCGTGTGCATGCGTGCGTGCGTGCATGCGTACGTATGTGTGCGCATGTGTGCGTGCGTGCGTGTGTAGAATTTGTACATCGTCTGGAAAGGTTCACGGTTGCTGAAGAGAAGGGGTAGAGAATTATTTATTATTTGGAAGTGAGGTAGAGTGCAGGGGCACCTTTCCGAGTGCTGTACGTTCTTGGTGGCTCTGCGACCAGACTGTTGTTTACACGGTTTCTATACAGCTTGGACACACATCGTTGCTGAATGATGTCATCATAGATATCCTATACATAAAAAGCATAAAATTAGCTAAACAATTATTAGATTATATCCATAAAACACCCTAGTAGTTTACCATTAAATTACAACCAACTGAAGAGACGAGTGACTGTAAAACACTCAGTTCAGGATAGACTTTCTGGACAATCAATTGGTCAGTTTCATTAATCAGACTTGTTTATTAAATTTGATTATTAATTTGATATTGTTTGACCTTGACTTGCCCCCAATTCTAACAGTCCTCACCTGTGATTCCAACACCACATCCACACGATGATCAACGACCACGCCCTTCCCTCGACTCAACTGGGAGAGGTTGGCGAGTTGGTCTGGTTCACACTTGTTCATGATCACTAAAACATTGTGGCAAAAACGTATCTAAATGTATGGATTTGTATAAGATAGTTTTCTTCATTAAATTGTTTGCTGAATGCTATGGGCACAATCCTAGTTTAGCACCCCGGATTAGTTTAGCATATATGTGAACTATATATACCGGGATCCGAAATTAGGATTGACCAAGTGCCTATACTATGACAGTAATTGGAAGTGGGAAGTACGATATCATAATATCAAGAGCTCATAAGAGAGAGCTCTTTTCTCTTTTCTCTAAGAGAGAGCTCTTGATAATATTCACAGGGCAATTGTGGCATCTATCCACTTTTAACGTTAATTCTGTTACATAGAGTGCGGACAAGAGCTCTCGATTAGAAGCGATATTGTGATTTTTTTAGTTACAGATGAAATATTTCAAACTGTCCAATGCAAAGTCCGATGTAGTTAAGTACTTCAGAGTCACAAGAGTGGTCATGTGCACTTCTTGCTTCTCACTATCTGACAACAGTCAAATATGTCTACATGAAACAGTCGTAGAGCCTGGCCGGGCTAGCACTTGGTTAGATTTAGTTAGCAACTTAGCACAACAAATATTATTACCGTTGCGCGTGGTACCCATACATAAAATTATCAGTAGGCCTACACGCCGAGGTACCCATAGCATCAGGCTCATAGGGTCTATGTCCCCCAGGGTACTGCCGGAACGTACCCTGGGTACGGTCCGGTATACCGGAACGTACCCTGGTAACTATCTGATATGGTTATAGGGTTAGAGTTAGGGTTAGGGTTAGGGTTAGGGTTAGGGTTAGGGAGTAGGCCGGCGTAGGCGACTCCCTAGACTCGTTAGTGGAGTGGGCGAGCCTCGGTCCGGCATATTAGATAGTACCAGCAGAGCATATAAATCACGTTGATTTATATGCGCTGGTACCAGGGTACGTTCCGGCAGTATCCTGTGGGACATAGACCCTCTCAGCTATAATCAGCACACGCGTACCGCGCTAATTTAGCCTTCTTACCAGACTGCACGGCTAACATCAAGGGTGAATATAAAACGCTAACATCTGCTAATATCTATATGATATATCATATAATTATGCTTCGATATATGACCGTTTCCTGCAGCTGATGGCAATCAGAAATGTAGCTCCAAGAAACGGTATTGCTAGGGTTAGAATACCGTATAGACAATCCGTCGCACAGCCTGGTCGGGCTATCAGAAATGTAGCTGTGATGCTGTCATTTATTTCACATGCAAGACCACACTAATTAGCACATATATCCGAAAACATATGGCGGGGGTCCCAAACCATCCTTGATCTCTAATTAGCACGACCACGGCGCTCTTCACGAAGAAAACAAATCAAAATATACCACGACTTCTTCGCCCAGGATCCGCTGCAGGCTTAGGTGTCTGTTTTCATGCAACAGGTGCGCCAGCTCCGTACACAATCAGTTGCTAGGACTACGGCTGATAGTCGGTCACGTGACGTCGTTCTGGCCGTACGCATATCGTACGCACTCGCGTGCGCCTGCGGTAGATGAAACAGTCGGGCGATACCACGTACATAACAGGAGCAACTTGACTGGTTTCATCCCCCACAACGGAGCACTGCACAAGGGAAGTTGTTTTTAATGATAAACTATAAATTGATTTCAGGATTTAGGTATTATGTGGTGGGGACTGGGGAGGAGTCTGTGTGTGTTTGTTTGCTAGTGTGCGTGTGCGTATCCGTGTGCGTGATTGGGTGTGCGATCTCGTGCGCATGTGGCGTATCTGTGTGCGTGAGTGCGTGTGAGATCTCATGTGCATTGCATGTGCATGTGGGCTCTGTCTATATGGTTAATTGTCTGTCCGTCTGTCGATATAGCTCTCTGTCCGTCAGTTTATATGTCTGACTGTCTGTCTGTCTGCCTGTCTATCTGCATGTGTGTGTGTTTGTGCGAGAGACTGAGAGAGAGAGAGAGAGAGAGAGAGAGTGGTGTCTATAACAGTATAGACTTCAGGGGTATTTCTCTATTGTTTGCAGCCCAGTCGACGACCAGACACGTTAATTGGTTGGTGTTAGCTTCATTGAAATCTTACTGTCTTTCGCAGGGGAGGCGGTATATAAGCCTCAAGACTTAGAGATTGAGATACACGATTATCGACTGGTTCGAAGCCGTGCAACGATTGCTTGTACGTGCATGTCGGGGTGAGCGGTGGACATACAACCAAGGTTAGTTAGTTTAGTAAGTTATCTCGCGTCGGTTCGGTTCGGTTCGGTTCGGTTCGGTTCGGTTTGTTGATCAGATTAGGGTGGGGGGGTAGGTTAGGATTAGTAAGGTTAGATTTAGGCAGATTAGGTTTAGGTAGGGCACCGTAATTGTCTGCAGGACACGGTTGGGCAAAGCTGTTAGCTGTTATCATATGGCGTTGGCGCGGCGGTTAGCTGTGAGTATCAAGCTATCAGAAATTTATGCTCGGTCGGCGGTGTTAAAGTGTGTTGGCCGTGTACCTTCACTCGTTAGACTTCAGCTGCTATTTATATCAGGTGGAGCTGGTAAGGTGGTCGGCGTCACGTGTCTGTTGTCCGTATGCCTTCATCTGTTAGACCTTAACTGTCATTTCTTGGCAGGTGAGGCTGTTAGAGGTGGTCAGCATCGCGGGGGCTTTAGCAGTCGCCGGCCAGTATATGACTTTTAGCGAGAGAAAATGGTTAGGTTCGTGTTGATTGTCATTGTACATGGCGACGCAGTGGCGGTTAGCTGTTAATGTAGTTGGTTGCAAGCCAGGGCGCAAGCTAGGGGGTTAATGGTTAGTTAAGTTTTAAATGAGTACATCATTTTTTTCAGATTACCCTACAAGAGAGGTGTAGTTATACTACGTGGAAAATGCAAAGACGTGAGGAGCAACTTGACTGGTTTCATCCCCCACAACGGAGCACTGCACAAGGAAGTTGTTTTTAATGATAAACTATAAATTGATTTCAGGATTTAGGTATTATGTGGTGGGGAGGAGTCTGTGTGTGTTTGTTTGCTAGTGTGCGTGTGCGTATCCGTGTGCGTGATTGGGTGTGCGATCTCATGCGCATGTGCGTATCTGTGTGCGTGAGTGCGTGTGAGATCTCATGTGCATGTGCATGTGCATGTGGGCGTCTGTCTATATGGTTAATTGTCTGTCCGTCTGTCGATATAGCTCTCTGTCCGTCAGTTTATATGTCTGACTGTCTGTCTGTCTGCCTGTCTATCTGCATGTGTGTGTGTTTGTGCGAGAGACTGAGAGAGAGAGAAAGAGAGAGAGAGTGGTGTCTATAACAGTATAGACTTCAGGGGTATTTCTCTATTGTTTGCAGCCCAGTCGACGACCAGACACGTTAATTGGTTGGTGTTAGCTTCATTGAAATCTTACTGTCTTTCGCAGGGGAGGCGGTATATAAGCCTCAAGACTTAGAGATTTGAGATACACGGATTATCGACTGGTTCGAAGCCGTGCAACGATTGCTTGTACGTGTCGGGGTGAGCGGTGGACATACAACCAAGGTTAGTTAGTTTAGTAAGTTATCTCGCGTCGGCTCGGTTCGGTTCGGTTCGGTTTGTTGATCAGATTAGGGTTGGGGGGGTAGGTTAGGATTAGTAAGGTTAGATTTAGGCAGATTAGGTTTAGGTAGGGCACCGTAATTGTCTGCAGGACACGGTTGGGCAAAGCTGTTAGCTGTTATCATATGGCGTTGGCGCGGCGGTTAGCTGTGAGTATCAAGCTATCAGAAATTTATGCTCGGTCGGCGGTGTTAAAGTGTGTTGGCCGTGTACCTTCACTCGTTAGACTTCAGCTGCTATTTATATCAGGTGGAGCTGGTAAGGTGGTCGGCGTCACGTGTCTGTTGTCCGTATGCCTTCATCTGTTAGACCTTAACTGTCATTTCTTGGCAGGTGAGGCTGTTAGAGGTGGTCAGCATCGCGGGGGCTTTAGCAGTCGCCGGCCAGTATTCATGACTTTTAGCGAGAGAAAATGGTTAGGTTCGTGTTGATTGTCATTGTACATGGCGACGCAGTGGCGGTTAGCTGTTAATGTAGTTGGTTGCAAGCCAGGGCGCAAGCTAGGGGGTTAATGGTTAGTTAAGTTTTAAATGAGTACATTATTTTTTTCAGATTACCCTACAAGAGCGGTGTAGTTATACTACGTGGGAAATGCAAAGACCTGGCCGTTTTGGCCGCCACGGCAGCACGGCACTGCCGTACGTGCATGGCACTATTTTGAAAACACAATTTTGCAGGGAACCAAGGAGCAACATATACCAAGGAGATGAAACCCCGGGGGGGCACTCGCCCCACATTATGGTAGGTAATATCATATGTGCCACTGCGAAGTCAAAAATGAGGGGGGGGGCCGGGGGCTCTGGAACTAACTCAGACCTGAAAATGGCACAGGCACTTGGACCGTTTCAATAATAAAATGATGGTTAATAAATACAACTTGTCAGTACTACTAGTAGTAGTACTACTACTGGCCCTACCAGTACCAGTACCAGTAATAGTCTTAATGTTTGATTTGACCTAATAACTTTACTTCAACACCGTCCAATACACCGCTGCCACACATAGCGCGCACGCCCTTGTGCATGCATGCACAAATACACAGTGATAGAGAGTGTGTATTTGTCACTGTGTATCACTGTGTGTCACTGTGTGTCACTGTGTGTCACTGTGTGTCACTGTGTTGTCACTGTGAGTCACTGTGAGTCACTGTGTTGTCACTCTCTATCACTGTGTATTTGTGCATGCACAAGGGCGTGCGCGCTATGTGTTGCAGCGGTGTATTGGACGGTGTTGAAGTAAAGTTATTAGGTCAAATCAAACATTAAGACTATTACTTGTACTGGTACTGGTAGGGCTAGTAGTAGTATAGTACTGACAAGTTGTATTTATTAACCATCATTTTATTATTGAAACGGCCCAAGTGCCTGTGGAAAATGGGGGTCTCTGGAACTAATGTTTGTTGAATATGGTATGCTCTGGAACTGGCTATGTTCGAAAATGGGGGTCTCCGGAACTAGGATTTCGTTGAAATTCAATGCTATGACACTGGACACGTTTAAAAGAGGGGGTCTCCGGAACTGTGGGGGGGGGGAGTGATTTCCTTTAAAATCTATGCTGTAGCACTTGAACCAATAATAATTATTGTTGTATTATGTAGAGAGAAACAACATGACCCGGAGAGAGATGAGGACGCACGCACACACACACACACACACACACACACACACACACACACACACACACACACACACACCACACAACACATACACACACACACACCATACACACACACACACACACACACACAACCACACACACACAACACACACACACAGACAACACACGCACGCACGCACGCACACATACAACACACACACGTTGCATGCATGCCTTGACGGCCCGGCTTCAACGTATTCAAAAGTACGATGCACTGGAACGGAAATATAAAAAACTAGGGTCTCCGGAACGGCAAAAATCTAAGATCTGCATGGTAACGAAACTTAATGCTCTGGAACGAGATATTCTTAAACATGCGATGCACTGGAACGGCATGTTAGGGTTAGGGTTGAAAATGGGGTCTCTCCCGCGGCACGTACCTACCATGGCAATATATATGGAGTGCCCCCCCCCCCCGACCCAGGCACGACCCAGTTAACAATGCAATGGTCACGCATGTGGTATGGTGCAATGGTATGGTATGGTGCAATGGTATGGTATGTGCAATGGTATGGTATGTGCAATGGTAAGGCTCAACAATGCAATGGTCACGCATGTGCACCTAGACATAGATACTAACCCAAGTTAAACTTGGGTTAGTATCTATGACCTAGACATGTTAGACAAGGTAGATGAACAGGATGTAATTTCAGAATTTGTAAGTTGCCATCCAGCAGAAAAGATAAATTGAAAATAAAAATAAATGAAAAAAAAGCAAATAATGGTTATCTGACTGGACTGGGTTTAGGTCAATTACGTAATTAATACTGATGCAATTAGACGTGGTATATCTAGTGCCTCTACAGATTTGGAATGTGTATTTAATATGACGCAATGTGGCCTATTTCCAATTCAAACTTTCCAAAACAACAGAGCTGTACATAGTGGAAAAAAAAGAAAAAAAAAAAAAAAGTATACAATGCAGATGAAAATATGCTTATTTTCTCACTTAATTATGTACTGATATTATATACAATTTGTGTAAATACATGTTTATATTAGTTATCATACTTTATAAATATTTTAGATACTTTAGTCAAAACATTCAGCTTTAGCTACATTCTCTCTTTGAAACTTACAAATAACTTTGACTTTTTAAAAGTGATCAGAATGGCTTGCTTTCAAACATACGCCTGAAATGCAGGAAATGCCATGGTTCCAGGCTCTACATTTCAAAAAAATTTGACCCCAGACCCCCCGCATCGGATACATCTTTCTGCCGTGGCACTTTTTGGGAGGCCACTACGGCCCTGACATATCCTCTACTACGGGATTTTTACTAGATATAATAATGTAACCCAACAGATTAGGGTAACATTGTGTTTTTTTGCGTTATTGCATCTAGATTTCTATATTATATGAATTCCAAACATAAAACTACATTACACATGGGAACCGCCATGTAAAGTAGCGAGTGCATGTCCGGCTTGCGCAGACCGTGGTAGTGTAGCACTGGTGGGCCGCTGTCGTACGCGAAGCGACACGCGCGCACTCTCACATAGATACAATCATGTCAGGAGTGTCATATAATATAGACACTCTATATTATCTAGAGTCCTAGACAGATCTATACAGATATACTGTATAGACAGTCTAGATTATGACACTCCTAACAATATCGTTTTTTGCGTGGAGCTACCCTGGGGATTACATATACTTCCAAAGTGATTTTATATCCGAAACACGAATCGTGTTCCTCAGTCCCGAACATCTTATGTTGGGTTACATTACAGTAAAAACCCGCGTATACAGATAGATTTTTAGGAAGCATGTTAGCCTAAAATTTACCCTTTTTAGAACGCCCCTTTTACATAAAACCTGTTTAGGCAAGATTGTTAAAGAGGTTCTTAATTTTTCCATGCAGATGAAGAACTTAAAAAGAAAACACAGGTAAAATAAAAAGACGAAGTCAACAATATCGACCTGCCAATAACAATTGCCAATGCCGATGCAATGCCAATGCTCAACATAACAAATGCCAGCACCCTGCATGTTATTGAGAACACAGTACTGCCATTATTTTAGCATATACAGCTAAAAAACCGCATCAAAAGAACACGTCGATTAGGACACTCAGGCTGAAATGCGGTCAACAAATTGCAATATATCATAGAACACATTCAGCCTGAAAAATAAAAAATGGTCTTATATACAAAACAACAACATGCTGCAAGCAACTTAAGCTCTCCATATACACCTTAGAACACATAACAACTACCTGTACTCGGTACACATGCATCACAGGCCACTTAAGCGCGCGTAGCCGCGGTTTTCAGCTAGACATATTAAAAGTAGAAACAATTAAGAACGCTAATTTAAAGACCACTTTTGGCCTAATTTTTCAGTAAGCACCATTTATATAAGAACATGTTGAGGCTAACTTGGAAAATATACGTGTCTTAACGCGGCGTTTTTTACTGTATTGTATCTGCTTATAAAGTTCGTGGTAGAAAATTACCCGTTCTACGCATCGTGCGTGCGACGTACACGGCTGTGTGCGCACATACGCGGCACGCACCTCGGCCTACCAGGGCGCTGTACCAGGAATTTGTGAGCAGTAAGGGGGGTCTAACCGTAACCGCAGCTTGCGGAGGACCGCGCAGGGGGTATGGGGCGACTCCCCCCGACATTTTTTGAATTAGACCGCCCTCAGGCGTTTTGCTGCGCGAGCAGGTAGGGGGGTCGCGGACCCCTGGACCCCCCCTGTACACGCCCGCTGTATAGCCCGTGTGTGAGCAGCTGTCAGCACGGCCGAGACACGTTACAGGCGGGCAACACGTGTAATCGCCGGCATAGGTTGGGCGCGTACATGCAGGCGAGAGCCGGAGTACACAAACCAAAAACACCACGCCCAAGCGTAATAGAATTATAACACAAGAGCAGAAGTATTTAAACGCCGCAGTAGATATAATTACACGCCTGAAACGTGTTATTCACACAGCCCGCGTGGTATTTACACGCCGCGTGTATTTTACACGCCTCTGCGTGTATTACACGCCCGCGTGTATTGACACGGACAACGTCAATAATCACCACAAACGCGCACGTTAGGTATTTAACACATACCCAAGCAGATAAAATATAACAACACACGAATCTCGAAAGATAATTATACAAAAGTGCCCGCGTATATTTTACACCCTGAGTGTATTTACAACCACCGCGTGTATTGGTACACGCCAGCGTGTAGGTTACACGCCCCGCGGCGATTCGCACGCACGAACCGAGTGGCACGAATGTGGAACGAATCTGCATGTGGTGGGATAACTTCGTACCTATCAGATATTCTCAGCTAAGTGTCCACTTGCGAACACCGCCCTCCCTGAGCCACTAACATGCCCACGAGTCGTATCTCCCTCCTTCGGACCAAGGCACAAGCAAAGTAAACCTCTTCATACCCAGTTCCACAGATTCTAACAGCCACGGAAAAACAGATAGTTTTGCGCGTTACGGAAACGTTTTTCTGGACTATCGACGTAAAACGGGGCATTACTATCCTCCTCTCTTCTCTCATCTCTCTGCCCGTCTCTCTCTCTCTCTCTCGTCTCTCTCTCTCTCTCTCTCTCTCTGGCTCTCTCCTCTCTCTCTCTCTCTCTCTCTCTCTCTCTCTCTCGCTCTCTCTCTGACTATATAGTAATATATAATATATTATATATATATATATATATATATTATATATATAGTATAATAGGATAACGCATCAATGACTTCAATCAAATTAAAAATTATTACGGTGTAGAAGCTGTATAGCGTAGAAGCTGCAACTTTGTATAACTTGAATATACAGCCTTGTGGAATAGTTATACAAATTTACATACGATTTATACAAGTTGACACAATGTTGTGCATAATTTTAAGCAATCGGGTTGTTTCTCTTTTATCACACGATTATTCTGCAAGCAACGGCTTGTTTCCAATCGGAAACTGATGCTTCCACCCACGTCAATTCAATTGGTGCGCTCATTGTCAGTTTGTAAGAAGTCATTGGAAACAACATACAACGGTGTATTATAAAACATGGCTTTAATATTTTCAGTGTATTACAACATTTTCCTGTTTGGCATATTGATACACATCAACGCACCCTTTCACATTGGAGTTAGAACAGCTTGAGGTTCCTAGCTGATATTTACAATTGGAACCCCATGAAAGACACTGAAATAGTATATGCTCAGAGATGCTTCCCTTTCTGAAAATCTCATCACGGAAGTGCAGTGAATATATTTACACACACACACTGAAATGCAAAGGTTTATATTTACAGGTTCTGTGCTACTATTATTGCAGACTTGCAGTGATCCTCGAGCACTTATAATATTGTTTATGAACAAGCACAAAAAGTGTTCTGCGTGCTTTTTTTTCTCGTAGTAGTAGTAGTGTGTCATTTTTGAACTGGTATGTCTATATTGGATCAAAACCACCTGTGCATACACAGAAATAATCTAAAACACCCAACTTTAGGATTTAATTGTTTAAGATAATCTCCCATCACATAAAGCCTTCCAATTAGTGTTCTTATCAATTCTTAACAATGATCTTCTTCATATCAATCTATACCAATGAATATCTAACAGAATCCAATACTGCAAAACACTGAATTGACAAAAAAAAATACCGTTGTACATAAATGCTGTGCAAGCGGGAAACTAGTCAGTAATTATGTTTTCAAAATGTACTGTATTCTTTGTGTAAATTTCATAATAACCCGTGTCACCCATACTGTATGATCAAAGATATTTTAATAGTGTGATGTAAATTATAGCTGTAAGAGGAAGCCTGGCTGCTTCTTAGCTTTCTCTTTTTGTATTTCTCAGAACTGTAAATTAATTTTTAACCATAGATTTAATTTCACACCTACGTACCACGCGCAGACTTACTTCACACGATTTCATCTGTTTAAAATCACTTGCCTTTCAAGTTCATAATTTTTCAAGTAAATGACACCGCACGCACTGCCGCACATGCAGTACCGAGCCAGTATAGTATACTAGGCCTACTAACTTACACGCAAGCATGAAGAACTGATATGCTTAGTGGTGTCCCTTCTCTCGAGCACAGTGACCTCTCTAGCACCAACCGTCCTCACTGCTAGTTGTCAGTCATATCAATTCATAAACAGAGAAGCTGCTTCACGATCACACTCTTCTCTGAGCAGCAGTAGTACTGTCTGCATCCCCACAGGGAGAGGGTGCTGGGGTCAGGCGAGTAGGTCACACTTGTGTCTCATAGCCGTGCCCTTCGTTGCCGCGCCACGTCCACCCTAACCACATCCCACGTGTCCTATTTCCTGCCACGTCCCCTGTGCATCATCGCTCCGAGCCCTCCGCCGCGGTGGGCCGGGTTGCCCCGCCCGTTTCCGTGCATGCCGGCTCCTGCGTTGCCCCCTCTCGGCGCCGAGCCACGCGGTCCATTGAAACTGTTCGGGGGCATACCGCGTCCGTTCATCGGCTGCACGCCGCGACCCCGTGGTATGTGTCCGTTACCGAAGCCCTGACTATAGCTTATCGGTGGCTGCTGCACTAAAGGCTGCTTCACGTCGGCACCAGGCACCATGCCCACCACCTGCTGCTGCAGCGGCACAGGTTGAGTCGTTGCCACCTGGAAACCATGCTGCTCAGCCTGTAACATAGAGAACAGATGCAATGTTACCAGGAGTGTATAGTATAGATATACGTATATGTGTGTGCGTGCGTGCGTGCGTGGGTGTATAATCTATATTACGGCTATAGGTTATATATCCATAATCTATATTATACACTCCTGATGTTTAAAAGCATACATTAGCAATTTTAGCTCCAATGCTCTAACGTCACGTAAGTCGATCTCGATCCTGGTCCGATCAAAACCGCATGCCCCTGTCTGTACAAGTCAGAGCACAGTTTGGTGGTGTCATGCACTGTTCAACTCTATCCGGCCAGGTATTCTTGTGTAGAACTTAAATCACATGTGATTGATACCACATGTGATTGATTATGCATACTGAACGTGGGGCACGTTTCACTAACGTCCGCTAAAGTTCTCCGCTAAGTTGTCTGTTCGCTCTTTAGCGAATGGAAGCATAACGGAGAACTTAGCGAACGGACAACTCCTGTGGTCACATGTTCTATAACAACCATGTTTCTAACAAGGTATCACCATATGCATACATCAACAACCACATTTAAGAACATCTTGTGGCATGAAATGGGAAAAAAAGCCATGAACAACCAACAAAAACCAAGTTCTATGTAAGGCAGATTTGGGTGAGACTATCGAACCCACTCTCAATCCAAATAGAGCTAAAAATTCACAATATGAAAGCAGATATTTACCTCTAATATATATCTATGTACTAACTGGGGCTCATAGGGTCTATGTCTCCCGGGGTACTATCGGAGGGTACCCTGGGTACGGTTCGATATATCAGAACGTACCCTGGTAACTATCTGATATGGTTAGGGTTAGAGTTAGAGTTAGGGTTAGGGAGTAGGCATAGACACCCTAGACTCGTTAGTGGAGTAGGCGAGGTACGGTCCGGCATATTAGATAGTACCAGGGTATTTACCGATATAACGAACCGTTCCCAGGGTACCCTCCGATAGTTCCCTGGGGGACATAGACCCTCTCAGCCTAACTGGGCTAGATATTTTTGACATTGATCACCACATTTTATCAAAACAATCTTATTCATCAGTAATTTCACCAAAAACAACAGTGGCCAAAATTCAAAGACATTTGAGTGTTTTCACCCCAAAAATAATCTGGTACTGGACACAATTAAATAAATAAACCCCTGGGGACTGGACATTCTTGCAAACGCATTGGAAACTTACAAACTTCTGTGCTTGCTGCTGCAGTAACTCTGGGTTTGGCTCACTCATGTTTGGCACTTCAGTGAACACCATGCAGAATCTGTAGAACAGATAGAACATCTAACTCGGTGAACATTACAACAGAACATCCACGACAGAGAGAAACACATCCAATCACGAGAAACCAGATCCCTATAATGTGTCATGTATTGTAACTGCTCCAGAACACTATTTCATCACAATGCTGTAACTGATACTCGATACAGTCAAATATAAATATAATATTGTGACGTTCTAGTCTGAGTGTGTTGTTATAACTACAGCATTACAAAATATTCACATGATTTAAACTGCAATATCAACATTGTAAATGATTTCTTCCATAATGTCCAGGTAAATCTTGCTTAATCATTATTAGTAATTTAAGGTATAATTTATTGACACCATTTATTATACTTACTCGCCTATCTTGCTTAAACCACCACCCTTCCCTGCATAGAGAGTCAAGCAATCCCTGAACATTGATGCGTATCTAGAGAAAAAAGGGGATTCGTGGGATTTTACGTCATTATAAAGAGAGTAAACAGTAAAGGTTACTAGACCAGTAGTTAACAACACATTTAGTTGAGTGAAAATTAAGACCAAGGCAACAATAACAAACGTGAACATAAGATTTTTGTTATAATCATTGGATACAATTATGACTACAACTAAAGAAAAAAATCAAGCTGCTTATGCAATAGTGAAAGTAGAAATTTTATGTCAAATCTACATTCATGAGTCAAACAGCAAAAATACTCGTCGTTTCTTTATTGGCATGCCACACAATCTCACGTACCCTTTTGTAAGGCGAATGATATCACCTGGTTGAATAAGTTCACCCGGTTCATCCCATATGGAGATTGTAATACATCCTGTTTTATCTGCTACCTTGCACGCTCTAACATCATGTGCTTCCTTGGTCTTACTTGGGCGACCTAGAAATACATTATAATATGAATTAGTGCCAAAAATGCAAATTATAGCATATATCAGTAGTGACATCAACCTATGTATATATTTTACATATAGGTGTATGGTAGCATGTAGTTACTGAAGGAATATTTGCAATTATACACATACCATGGTATAAATAGATGCATATGCAGCAATTAAAAGTTATATTATTTATAGACCTGATAAAACATGGAACAACCAAAAAATCAAACAAAGACGTATTACCCCCGTATTACTATTTAGCATACATCTACATCAAGTTTACACACAATTTTTTAGTGTTCTTCCAACGATTACACTGCATGCGAAATTATAGAAATGATAGGAATCCATTAGGTAAAGGAAAATCAGTGAACAAATAAGATCTTAAAATATGAGAACATACTTCAGGACAAAATGAGTCAGAATACAGTCATAATAGGTCATTTAACATCAATTGGCATACATGACTGTGTCATTAGTAGTGTTTCGAGTCTTACAGAGATTGCAAGAGATTTCAGGCAGTAACTAAAATATGTCATGCATTTCTAGTTGTGATCACTTATCTACTAAAATAAAACAACCCAAGTAAGAAATCACTAGGTTATCGCGTTTCTCTCTCTCTCTCTCTCTCTCTCTCTCTCTCTCTCTCTCTCTCTCTCT
>NW_014577459.1:198406-203948 GCF_000485595.1 Priapulus caudatus
CACACACACACACACACACACACACACACACACACACACACACACATACCTGTATAACGGAGGTGAGTAAGACCGATTCCTCGTAGATCGATCCGTCGTACGTCATCGCGTGGAACGACGGCGGCTTGTCGTTCACGTCCGTCACGTCGATCGTAAGGTTCGCGGACCCGCTGAGTCGCGGCACCCCATCGTCCGATGCCAGCACTGTCAGACTGCGTGCGCGGGGAGGGAAAGACAGTCAGGCTTAACTTAGTTAGATTAATTATTATTAATATTATATTTATAATTAATCGTGCGTGGTTTGTTTTGTTCATTTGGGGTTTTACTCACTCACATTGTTACCACAATCACAGACACACCACATCATGATCCAGTCAGTGTAGATGAAGGCAAGCACGGGACAAGGAGTGAAATAATAAAGATTACACGCCTATCATTACTTATCATTAGTTACCATAACAAATAAACACGCATGCGCATAGATAAAAACGTTCGATAGATTTTCTGCGTCACCCTTACCTATTTCGAGGACAATGAAAATCATGTTCAAATTTTTCATTGATGGCTTCAAATCCTTGATATTTGTGTACACTACGTCGGCCATTATGACCTTAACAGACTTAAGAGCTTGTTTATATTCGTTAAAGAAGGATCTGCTAAGAAAACAGAAGCGATAAAGGAGAAATATTTGAGGAACACGAACACGCCATCTAATAAAATTTTATGCTCCCATTCAACTAGCGCCCTCTGGTGTCGAGGTCTAGAAGTTTTCATGACATCACATTTAGATGAATAAAATAATGTAAGAAATGACATGTAGATGGCGCAGGTAGATCAAAATGCAATATCTATGCATGGATCTTTGTTACTATACTACATATCAGGAGTCTATCAATATTGATTTATTGATAGACTACTGTACATATATTCAAGAGCGTATATATTGTAACTAGCGGGATACCCGGCGTTGCCCGGGGAAATCAGTGGTGTTACTCAGTTGGTGACCGCTTGGTTGAAAGGAAAATACCCCAAAAAATCTAACTATCTATCTATCCATGCATGCATCCATCCATCCATCCCATCCCATCGCACCGCATCCCATCCCATCTCATCGCATGCCATGCCATGCCATCCCATGCCATAGGGGTCAGGTATATGAGGGGGGTCAGGTATATGAGGGGGAGGGGGTCAGGTATCTTCCTTCTGCGCACCTCTCTCTCCGCACTTCTCCTTCTCTCTCTCTCTCTCCGCACCCCCCTCTCTCTCTCTCTCTCTCTCTCTCTCTCTCTCAGCACCTCTCCCTCTCTCCGCACCTCTCCCTCTCTTCGCACCTCTCCCTCCCTCTGCATCTCTCTCTCTCTCTCTCTCTCTCTCTCTCTCTCTCTCTCTCTCTCTCTCTCTCACAAGAGTACCTGTGTACAGTCTGCTATTCAAGTGGAGACCTGTCCAGGTGTCACGGGATTGGCAGAGAATTCGATTTTCTCCATTTGTTTTTTCCTGTTATTTTTGTTACTTGGTCAGTTACTTGCCAAGTGTAATAAACAGGCTAACCACCCAACCTTTAGGACACACCTTAGCCTATCTTCTTTTGTTTTGCTCGTAGTGGATCTTTGACCCAAGGGTTCTATTATTCGTTGACCCTATGACAAAATGAGTTTAGGTCTCACAGAAGTTGAAATTAGTCCCAGCAAGCTGATCTCTTTACAGACAATGAGGGTGGTTAGTGCCCGAGTGGTTTACATCCTCAGCAGTTTTTTTGATATCCCAATTACTAGAGACAGGCTTGCCATCTTACCTGGTTATCCAACACACAAGTGCTTCACAGTCACTTGTGCTAAGAGCTAGGTTTTTAAACCCTGAGAAACGTACCCTGGCTTGGGTTTGAGCACACGTACAGCCAATGTGGTTAAAGGTGTTGGGAGATTAGCTGGAGTAAATCACCAGATTGGTACTAAGTGTCACTGGACTTGACATATATACCCGTTACGTAGTGTAGAGCAATGAAGACTATATATTTCTAGATTGAAAACATTTAATTATTAAAAATATTTATTAATGCAGTGTTTTCCCTGCATTGACACCCGCCTCGCTCAAATTCTCAGCCGCCACACAGAAATTTGTCCAAAACACCGCCTCTCTGACGAAAATCACTGTTCTTCCATAGAACAGTGCTTATAATCGCTACATTATATCTACATGTGCTCGCCCTGACAATGTATGTGGCCTGAGATCCTACATTGGAGCTTATAAGGTCTTGGCCCAAGTATTGCTAAGATGTGCCTCGATACTAGCACCACTAGAAGATATGACTGCAGGGATGTGCTCCAAAGACAAGATTAACTGGAACGATGAGGCACAATGTTCCTTCCGAGGAGCTCAGGAGTCCCTCAAAACACATAGGTCCATCCACCTACCAAGGCCTGAGGATCAGTTATGGATCATGACTGATGGTGACGTGAAGGAACCTGACATCAGAGCCACGCTCTACCTTATGCGAGATAGGAAATTGCTCGCCAAGTTGAGGGGGCACCAAGTGAAGTGGCTTCCTTGTGAAGTAGAGGCCCTGTCCATTGCTGTCGCAACAAAACACTTTAGCCCATATATTATCCAGTCGAAGCATCAGACCTGCATACTCACAGACAGTAAGCCGTGCGTACAAGCATTTGACAAATTATGTCGCGGTGAATTCTCCGCAAGCACCAGGGTTTATACGTTTTTGTCTACAGTTAACCGATATCAGGCATCTGTACGTCACGTTGCGGGAGTTTCCATCTTACCGTCCGACTTTGTTAGTCGCAATGCCCCCATTTGCAATGAACTAACATGCCGAATTTGTTCATTCGTCAAGCAGTCAGAGGAATCGGTTGTTCGACCCGTAATCGTCAGTGATATACTGACTGGTACGTCAAACTTGAGACGCACCCGAGCACATTTAGTCCAAGGGACTCGACCGTCAAAGAAACTGACCAACATCAGAGACGTCAAACGGTATATTAATATCGCCACCATTGCCAGAGATGGACTGCTAGTAGTGAAACGTGATGTACCATTCCTACCCTCTACTGAGTGTATCATCGTGCCTCGTCAAATTGTAGATGGGCTAATTACATCCCTACATTTACAGCTTGGCCACCCGTTATGCAGTCAACTTAAAGCTGTAGTCCATAGGTATTTCTATGCCTTGAATTTGGACAAGACAGTTGCTCGCATCATTAGCTCCTGCCATCAGTGTGCAGCACTAAAACAAGTCCCTAGCCATAGCGTTGAACAGAGCTCTACTGATCCACCTGAAACAGTGGGCGTTTCCTTCGCAGCAGATGTAATCAAGAGAGAGCGTCAGTTAATCCTAGTGGTCAGAGAATGTGTTACATCGTATACGGCCGCCATGCTCATCGATAACGAACGTCATGACACACTCAGAGATGTTCTAGTGCGCCTGTGTATTGACATGCGGACATTAGATGGCCCCATTGCCGTCATCCGTACAGACCCAGCCCCGGGATTCAAGGCCCTCATTGACGATCAGCTTATTACGCCAACATAGAATGTCAATTGAAATAGGGAGAATCAAAAACCTAAACAAAAACCCTGTTGCAGAACGGGCCATTCAAGAATTGCAGGATGAAATTTTGCGACAAGATCCCATGTGCAGGTGTGTTTCCCCCCTTTGCCTGTCAGTGGCTGTGGCCAGATTAAACTCACGTATTCGTGGACGTGGTTTGTCAGCCAGGGAGATGTGGACACAACGCGAGACCAGTTCTCCAATTACCGACTCCCAGTGTCAGATCATATGCTTATCTCGAAGCAATGTCAGGAAAATCTCAATGCCAATCACAGCTACAGTGAAAAGTCAAATGCACCCAACAGGATAGAGACGCCTCTCTCAGATGTAGTTGTGGGTGATTTAGTGTACGTGTATGCCGATCGAAACAAGTACTGCGCTCGTGATAGGAACCTCGTAGTCAGTATTGAGGGCCAGTGGTGCAATATACGGAAGTTCGTGGGTAGCCAGCTGCGCAATGCTTCATATCGAGGTACCCGTATACCAAACATGTCTTCCCCGAACCCCATTTGACGATCAGGAGAGTGGATCAGATGATGATCACCTACCTGAAGCTCCATGCCCACCGACTATACCGTGCATACCACCAGCTTTATCTCTACCTGCGAGGGATGAGAGTCAGTCTAGGTATTATGAAAATGATATCCTAGCCACCCCTGTGCACCAGCACAAGAACGCTTTACTCCTTATGAAGTTGAGTCAATGGACCATGTATCACAAAAGGCGTCACCAAGCAAGTGTACCCAACAACCCCCTGTGCAACCACGTGGGTCACAGAGACCCACTAGAAGTCACTGTCAACCTGCTAGATTCGCTGATTATGTGATGAGCTAACAGGGAGATACAGGAGTAATACAGAATAATCCCCTACTTCAGGGCTTGAGGGTAGTCCATCCCAGTGATAGCCACCTGTATATAATATACATGTTGTGTTTATAAGTTAGTTTAAACCGTAACCCTGTCTCAGTTTCTCGTGCTTCGTACACACTTAATTCCCAGCCATGGATTGCATTTTTAGTTTTACTCAAGGGTTATATATGTCGTTTTACGGTTTGGACTCGTTCTGTCCACATTTAACGTAGTGACTGTGTGATTTACTGTTAAACATTGAGAAGAATAGAACAGACAAAACAAGTGCCGCAGAGCGACAGCGCTCACCTGACGGCAGGTGTTCTGATGCTAAACTCAGGGGCAAACGAATCAAGAGCACCCTCCCATCGCCGCGTTCGCTCTCCCTCGTTGTCTCTCATTCTTTCTCTTTCGCTCTCTCGCTCTTGCTATCTCTTCCCTTCGCGCTCTCTCTCTCTCCCTCTCTCTCTCTCGAGATCCATAGCATGATCCATCCATCCATCCATCATCGGCAGCGCATCGCATGCCAGTCTCATCGCATGCCATGCCATTGCGCATCCATGCCAATGCCATCTCGCATCCCATCGCATCCCATCCCTCGCGCAGTGCCCATCCAGTCGCCACCGGCATCGCCATCCCAGGTGCCATGCCATGGCATGCATGCCTATGCGATGCGCATGCATGCCATGCCCATGTGCATGGCCATCGCCCTCCCATCCCCTCCCATCCCACCCCATCCCTGCCAAACAGTAAAAAAATAATAGAATGCAAAGATAAAAAACATTAAAATACAAAGGGCTAGCGATACCCGGGCGTTGGCCCGGGAAATCAGTGGGCATTATCTGTTTGGTGACGCGCTTGTTGAAGAAAATACCGGCCCAAAAATCTATAGCTATTATCTATCCATGGCTCCATCTATCCATCGCTTGCCATGCATCCCATCCCATCCGCATGGCCATCCACGACATCCGATTGCCATGCCATAGGCCAGATGGCCATCCATCCGCCATCCCATCCCATTCCATCACAGCCGCATCCCGATCCATGCATGCCATCGCGACATCCATCCATCCGCATCCATCCCATCCGCCAAACCAATAAAAAATAATAAGAATCAATGAATAAAAGACA
>NW_014577459.1:207479-224400 GCF_000485595.1 Priapulus caudatus
TTAAAATTAAAAAGTAAAAAATTAAAAATAATAAAATAAAATTATATAAAAAAGATTCTGAATATATCTTCAGTTTTCCGCTAGGCTACGTAGTTCTCTAGTTATGCGCGAACAGACTAATTCGGCTGAACAACTTACATATATAATAGATATCTGGGGGGATAATCTATTATTATTCACTCCTGTCAATATCATAATAATATAATAATTTATATAATATATATTATTAACATTATATGATCACACATTGGAATATGATCGAACTACGCGTATGAGAGGGACTAGTTTGTAAACGTGTACGATGTAACAACATTGTTACAGCGTACTATAACTGTGGCAATTTTGTTACAATGTAAAACATTTGTATTGCTTTATTTAAAGGGACCACACTGCGAACAGGCAAATCTTAGATTTATCCTGGATAAATATTTTCTCTAAAAAGGTAGGTCAATAAATGAACAAACAACTAAACAAAAAATAGCAAACAGATAAATTAAAGCCTAAAGCACGAACTTCCATAAGTCGGATAGAGCTTAATTATATAATGTCTCTTAGATATGAACTATAAAGTGATGATACTAACAATATATCTTTACAGAAACTCTTGATATAAGCTAGTAAATTAGCTTATACCAGAACAAGCGCTCTCTTCCTCATCTTCCGAGAAACCGAGTACCGGTATAGCTGACTCTAGATGGATAGATTTAATTCTGACTATACAGAGTATTTACTGGATTCAGATGCGTGGGCTGCGTTACGCTAAGCACAAAATACGTTATAACTGTTGACCATGCATGCTGAGGGGGTTCAACAGGATGCGGTGGTTTAGGATGTACGCTGCAGTGCAGATAGGCTTATACGGAAACCCGAATTCGTTTGCTGCGTGATGACGTCATTCTGGGAATCGCCGTGGCTGTGGGGGCTGCTGTAAGAGGATCTCTGATAACACGAAATATAAAGAGTACACATATACAATGCACGTAAACTAGGTCTACTTCATGTATACTCTTAACTACATCGATAATGCCGTAGATTGTCTTGGATATCCGAACTTCTTAGGCGTTATGTTTTGTCTACCTAATGCCGGCTATCTAAGAGTTGGCATAAAGTAGTGAAAGGCTCAAACAAAGTAAAAGTAAAGTAGTAAAGGCACAGTAATTGAAGACTCTGTCTGTCCATATATAGGTTGTCACTGAAGCGAGTATCTCACTGCTCCATATTTATGCGGTGTTTGTTGACTTTACTTGAAGAATGCTTGAAACCCAGACAGGGGAAATAACACGACTGGTCGAACAGCGGTAGTGTAACATTTACGCTAAGCCAATCTCACATTGACTGCAGAGAAACAGATATACTGATGTTGCGCTATATGGAAGCTCACTGGTGTTATCTTCCGTCTTGGTGATGTCGGTAACGTCCGTCTCCCGCTCAAGTTATCCTGGTGTCAAATGATAAAACAATAGTACGAGAGTAGACACTGCATCGTCGCGCGCGTGCGAGCGTGCGAGCGTGCGTGCGTGCGTGCGTGCGCGCGCGCGCGTGTGTGTGTTTGTATATATCTATGCTGTTATGCGGCTCGATCGTGCCAGTTCTGTGAAAACTAGAATTGACGTCACTCGTTTCTCAGCACCCGTGTTGTGTATACACACACACAGCCTGTATATACACACCGCCCTGCCACGAGGTTGTACCCATGCCGCGGCTTCTACTTACCATAGTACACGGGAGGCCCGCTATATATGTCCATCTGCCATTTATAGAGATTCAAATACCTGCAACTAAATAAACTAAACATAATTCTAATCGTATGCAAATCGAACGTATAGCTACATTACAGTAATGCCAGCACAAATTTACACTATATGTTGTCAGATCACACACGTTGATACCACATACCTTTAATATGTAACTAAAGTAATTTTGCATTTTAACTTCGTATAATCTTAATTCTGTACCAACTTAATAATTGTTACATATTACACGTGCAAAATTATTTTGAAATGTATATGTTTGTATTTCTACCTTTTATGACCTCCTACAAATTATTTACATTTAATCACCTAGTCATTACTTGGAGCGCACACTAGTGCACAATTGCAAGAATTACTGACGATGCTTTGTCGGCGAAAAGATGTTCACTCGGTGGCGGATCAAGAGTTAAGGGAGTGATTTACGCGAGGGGAGGGGCTAGGTGGAAATCGACTGGGCGGAACACTGGCACCGTCTGATTTGATAAATTCCAGACCTGGACTCGAAGAAGAACAAGAAGAAGAACAAGAAGAAGAAGAAGAAGAAGAAGAAGAAGAAGAAGAAGAAGAAGAAGAAGAAGAAGAAGAAGAAGAAGAAGAAGAAGAAGAAGAAGAAAAGAGAAGAAGAAATAAGAAGAAGAAGAAGAAGAAAGAAGAAGAAGAAGAAGAAGAGAACAAGAAAAGAAAAGTACCGAAGACCAAGCACCAAGCCACCGAACACACGACAGACACGCACAGCAAGAAGAAGACGACGAGGATAGAACGAAGAAGAAGAAGAAGAAGAAGAAGAAGAAGAAGAAGAAGAAGAAGAAGAAGAAGAAGAAGAAGAAGAAGAAGAAGAAGAAGAAGAGAGAGTGTACAAGCGCTGGTCTTCCGAATATCAGCTGCATGGCAGCCCTCCCAGGGGGAAAGTTTGAAAATGTACTATGCCGGAGGTCCCACTGAGCTAACACATAACGTTTTCGCAATGATTAACGAATCAACGTTATGATTTGGTTGCACAATTGTTTGAGTAGAATAAAACACATTTGAGTAAAAAAATCACGTTATTTTGTATACTTTTACTAACGTTATTTTAACGTTGCCAGGAGCCTATATACAATAACTTTATATTATTGTTATATAAAAACACATTTTACATAGGCCTACGTTATAAAAACCTGACACATCTACGTTGAATAAGCGTTATTAAATAACGTTACACGAACCATACAATAGCATTATAATAACGTTATAACAACGTTATAATAACGTTTTTGTGTTAGCCGGAGTGCCATTCGAAGCTCATCTGAATAGATTCACAGCTATAATTGTTAATCGCAACATTTCCCTTTCTTCCTCAAGGTATAAAAACCTAGCTATCCGTTCACGTCAATTAGATCGATATATTACAATAATACATGATTGGTATTTTTGGTTTTATTGTTATAGTATGTGTTATAAATATTATAAAATATACGTAATTAGTATAAATAAAATGAACTCATCTAGACTTAGACGTGGGAGTATATATGTTTATATATGTTATCAGTTATATAGCGCGTAATTTTAGTCATTCCGCACCTAGCTGTTTACTAAAATTCTGAAGTAGCCATAGCAACGTAGGAATGGCCAGAAGGGGGTTGTGCAATCCTCGCGCGGCTCACGGTCGGTCGCCTGCATGCGGATCGACCTGCATGATGGGGTAATCGCTCGTCACTTTGAACGGGCCAACGTCACTGTCTGTCGTGTTCTGACGTTGTTCCCCCAGTTCTGTCTTTGTTGCAGTTGGTTTGTAACAGTGGCAGATGCAGCGAGTGAGCGGATCCGGTATAGCTATTATTATATTGCCATGCACCCGCTTATGTCAGACAATGTAGGCTGTAGCCATAAATAGCAACGAAACATACGTTTCGCACGCACGCAAGAGAGAACTCGTGCAGTAAGGAGTTTGTGGTGAAAATATCTGTGTGCCCTATATATAGTATACATTATATCAGGAGCGTATAATATAGAGATCTCTATAGAGATATATAATATATAATATCTCTATATTATACACTCGGGATTATATCAGGAATTGCGAGGTGGGCACAGCCTGCCGTTAAGCCACAGCAATTTAAAAAAAATTCATGTGTGATCTGCGCTTTTTCTCTTTTACAGAAGCTTGCGCATGAAATTTTCCGCATGCGCCCTAGATACACGTACACATAAACCCAATACCCTTATGCAATGTAGTTGATATATATGTCAGTTGTTGACTAGGACATTTTCTCATAGAATTAATCTCCTATATCTTCCAGGGGTCGGCATAAGATTGCCCGACACGTCACCTATACGTCCGTGACGGTGGTGGGATTAGAGTCCGTGTCGTGAGGGGTGAGGGGTTAAACACACATTGCGAGTAGGGTTATGTCAAATTAAGGTTCTTGAAAACTATATATAGCGGATTCATTCTTTTAAATTTCTAGATTCAAGCAGATCTTCGACTTTTAAAAATTAAGTTTGGAAATGGTTGCTTTATCTATAACGATAATTAGGCCTATTCTTTTTTAACGATATTATATAAATTTTGTGTTATTGACGTGTTATTAACGCGTTATTGACGTTAATTTACAATATTGCTTAAATATATTATTCAACAAATTATTATATCAATTAAGTGTTATATTGTATATCTTCTTGATATCTTGTGTGTTCGCCCTTCGTCGTGCTGATTGTTTTTCCGCTATATTGACTTCGATTAGCGCTGCACTAAAGTCTAAAGGTAACTTTGGGTAAATTTTGTTCATAGGTAGATTCCCTGACGATCGAGTTACTCTCCCGCCGATTTTTCCTCGACGGCAGGCTGTGCCCACCTCGCAATTCCTGATATAATCACGAGTGTATAATATAGAGATATTATATATTATCAGGAGCGTATAATGACATACGCTCCTGATATTATATATCTCTATAGAGATCTCTATATTATACGCTCCTGATATAATGTATACTATATATAGAGCACACAGATATTTTCACCACAAACTCCTTACTGCACAAGTAATTCTCTCTTGCGTGCGTGCGAAACATGTTTCGTTGCTATTTATGGCTACATTGTCTGACCATGGTCTGACATAATATAAGCGGGTGCATGGCATTATAATAATAGCTACCGGATCCGCTCACTCGCTGCATCTGCCACTGTTACAAACCAACTGCAACAAAGACAGAACTGGGGGAACAACGTCAGAACACGACAGACAGTGACGTTGGCCCGTTCAAAGTGCCGAGCGATTACCCCATCACGCAGGTCGATCCGCATACAGGCGACCGACCGTGATATGAGCCGCGCGAGGATTGCACAACCCCCTTCTGGCCACTACTCATACAGAACCTATATACAGCGCGTGTGCTGCGTGAATGGACTCTGAATGCGTGCTTGTGTATATAACATACAAGTTGTACGCGGGCGCGCGTAGGCACTGCCGCGGCTCGTCAATCAGCGACGCGTAAATAGCTAGAGCCCACTACATCGCCACATACACACATACACGCGCTGTGCACATTCGTCGTGACCAGGCAGGTCGGATATCGCGTCTGCTATCGCGACCCGTAATCTCCCATTGACGTTGGCTGCGTGATTGGCGCGTGATGTCACGCTGATGCGACCGGATACACGTACACACGTATACACCACTGGATGCACGTATACGTCACATGTAGACATATTCGTCATATAGACTAACAGATACGGAGCGGAAGATGAGGTCACGAGTGCGTTTGTTTGCGGAGGAGTCAGCAAGCTATGAGTATGACTATCAAAAAGTCGGAACTCGAGAGAAAGTCCTATATTCAACAGTTGGCGTTCGTTGCGCATGTGCTGTGGCGCTAGTGGCTGTACGCGCGACACCTTTGTAGTTGCACGTGTGTTCATTTAGGTGCTCTCCAACTATAACTATCCCAGTAACTGTACTAACTGAGCTGTGTGTGTGAGACAGACCCCGAGGTGTTGGTGGACAGCGTCGTGTTGTGATATATTTAGGTGACAAGCGAACCAAGGAATAGCACGCATCGATTTCTTACGCTGTCTTGACTGATATCGCCTGCAGGTAAAGCTGTTGCAGACGCAGACGTTTTTTTGAGTAGCACCAACTTGTTCAAATGGGTGCGGACGTTGCAACGCAAGGGCAGTGTGTGTGTGGGAGAGGATTCTATTCCGTGATGACGGGCCTTCAGGAAAAGTTTAGGATACGGCGGAAAGCAATGCCGACGCAGGAAGAACAACTACGAGAGACCCCCGTTGGTATACTGGCAATGGTAGGTACATGATCACGCCGGGATGCATAACCACATGCGCAACTCGCCACAAAAACTGTCTATAGACTATAGACTAAATTGTATTGTATAAAGAAAGAATATAAAGTACACGGGATAAATAGCAAACTATTTCTAAGCGTTATTTACAAATTATAAAAACGCGAAGAGGATACATCGGGTAGTTTCTTGTTCGACCGTTGAAGCAATTTGAAACAGTTTTCTTTTTGCACGTGTTTACGATGTGTGAGTACAGCGCGCGCACGTTGAGTCGTTGACCATGCGTTCCTAACTTTCTACAAAGTTTCACGGTTATCGCCGCTGGGTGTCGCCAGTGTAAATCCGCCAAAAAGTAGGAAGTGGTACTGTACTGATAATAATGTATGAGAATTTTGACGTTTTAATGCAATGTTAGTTGGCCTGTGCAACGTAATACTACATAACTATAAGTAAACCAACAGTAGTACGATGATGGACATTGTAAATTGTTCGTGGAATGATAAACATAGTAAGACAGAACCATTAGAAAAGGTAGCTAGTCAACGCACACATACCTCGCTTAGACTTGCAGTGTGCAGAGTTAAGTTATATTATAATTTATAGCCTATACTAGGCTACTATAGTCGACTCAGCGTAACGCTCGTAGGGTCTATGTCCCCCAGGGTACTGCCAGGGTACGGTCCGGTATACTGGAACGTACCCTGGTAACTATCTGATATGGTTAGGGAGTAGGCGTAGGCGACTCTATATAGACTCGTTAGTGTAGTAGGCGAGGTACAGTCCGTCATATTAGATAGTACCAGCAGAGCATATAAATCGCGTTGATTTTTATGCTCTGGTACCAGGGTACGTTCCGGTATACCAGACCGTACCCAGGGTACGTTCCGGCAGTACCCTGGGGGACATAGACCCTCTCAGCAACAGTAAAAGTAGCTCTAGTACTATAGCCCGCGTACAGTTGCCGCAGGCCTGCGGCAACTGTACGCGGGCTATAGTACTACTTAGTACTCACTGGCGCCCACAGGTCTTAAGAAAGTAGAAGCACAGAAGGATAAAATCCTCAGTGATAATATAAAGCAAGCGCCGTAGGCGCGCTGCATGCTAGGGGGGTCTGGGGGCATGCCCCCCCTGAAAATTTTTGAATGGTAGACGTCTGGAGATGCAATCTGGTGAGTCTTGCGAGAGAGATTTAGGAACAAAATGTAGGAACAACATTTTTTAATCCAAAATTTACTGGAAGCACTGTGCTTCCAGTGCTTCCAGTGCTTCTATCTGCGGGCGCCACTGGTACTACTATTAGAGCTACAGTAACAGTAACAGTAACATATGATATAACCAGGAGTTAATAATGACAAAAATTTGTCATTATTAACTCCTGATATAACCCAACAATACTCAAGAGTAGGGTTATATTACATTTGTTTGTTTTTTGGTTTTTTATAACATTTTTTTTACTACTCTTGTTGGGTTACACTACCTAGTATTGTATTGTATCTGGTAGTAATAGTCGACCAGGATTTCATTACAATACCTGTTATTATTAATTTATAAGCGATAAGTTTTGGTATAAAAATAGGTTGTCTTAAAAAGCCTAAATGTAAAACGAAGGTAATCATCTGTTTTTGGATAAGAATGGGTTATTCCAATGGGAGCCTATTGATTTTGATCACGAATGTGTCTGATTGACAAATCAAAATTTGGTCTACATAACGATAAACCTCTTATCGACATACAGCCTGCGTTAGTCTAGTCTGTACAATTAACTATGAATTTTGAACACAAAATGGACTCTAGGCTAAGAAAATAAGCATCATGCAATTAAATTTCCATTGAATAATTTACGATTAAAATATAATAAATTTACCATACTCATGCATTGTCTATTCGGTTCTTCCTCTTATAAATAACAGGTATATTTCTTCCAGGCTACACTTATAGTTATGTATGTTTTGTAATCTGTATTGTTATTGTTTCTTGTTAGAATGCTCTGGATCTGGTGGCACCGGCATGTGATTTGTTTGTCAAGTATAGAAAGTCTAAATGGATACAACTCTCAGGGCATGAAGGTATGCAGAAATGCTAAATGCACCACAGACAATTAAGGGTTGTTCACAATAATCAACGTAATCAAAATTAATCATGCAGACAGTTGACTTTTTTGTGACCTCCCAAAATGATGGTAATGTTTCAAATTTGGTGGAATGTTATGAATTTATTCATGTGTGTAAAAACAATGTGTGTAAAAACATATAAGATTTTCTCTCTCTACACACGTGCACTCAATAGTCTCATTGTAAACATTTTGAGCAACGGAAATGGCCCCTAAAAGAGAAATATGATTTGGTAAAATTTCTGCTTATAATTTACCAATCTTTCAATAAACATTTGAGCAACTGATGAAATATTTTGAGCAATGGAAATGGTCCCTGAAAGAAAAATATATGATTTAGTAAAATTTCTGCTCGCAGTTTACCAATCTCTAATTGAACGCAAATATGCTCATGCTCTTATATTGGATGCAGGTTCGTTTTTTCCTGCGGGGTTAGACACTATATGGAAGAAACATGTGGCTGGCTCCCACGAGGCTCAAGCTTACAAACTCATCATGGAGGAAGAAAACATGCGGGATATGGTACCCACCTTCCACCAGGAGCTGGAGTATAAAGGCTCACGTATCCTGTTTATACGTTTTATTAAATTTTCCAGAAAATATCATACCTGGGAAGGTACAAAATATACATGCTGGCTCTTTTACAAAGTTACTAAAATTTCTACAGGTGGATTATTTATAGACTGTATTTGTGGTTTTAATGCCAAAATATATAAATTATTTATATTATTTATAAGGATATAATATTATCCCTTTAATTATTATAGTCATTAATGGTTCTATGACAAGGCGAGTGAGAAAATATAGTAACATTGTATGTAAGTTATGCTTTCCAGAAAAAAAACGTTTCTAACGCAAAGAATCGCAATGTGAATCACATATTCCTGTAGTCTTGTATTATATAATTGGAGATGCATGGTTATGGAAAATCTTTCAACTGTAAGATTTACTAGATTTATTTTTAAATGCATAGATTGATTATTTATTGGTGTAATACACAGTATCATGGTATACTGGGAGAGAAAGGGAGTACATAATTAGGATTACTAGTAGGTATAGGGAGGCCTACTAAATCCACTAGCTTACTTTCGTTATAACTACCATTGTCGGGTGTGGGTGTTTCCGGCTCTGACCTGTAGGCCAAAATTATCTAAAGTTGGTTACTGTTTCTGGCAGATATTCTCTGTGTACAGTTTTCTGTAGCAGCCTGAGGTCATTGTGGACTGCCTTTAAAATAAGTAACATCAAGAGCACGTAAACTATGTTAGATGATGTGTTCTTGGTAACACGTACGTGTAGTATACTGGGCGTGCGCTGGGGGTGGGGGATATTGCACGAATGCTCATAAAGAGTGCTGGTGTAGGTCAAACCAAGGGTGACATACATATACCAAGGGTGACCCACCTGCCGTTTTGGCAACCGGCTACATATGTATTGCATATTTTTTTACAGCAGTAGAACCTGGTAATTTTTGAGTAGAAAACCCACTCATTCCAAAAATACTCTTTTGTTATGAATTTGTTTAAAGAGCCAATTTTCATGTTTTTATCGCCAGTAAAGTGGTATTAATTTACAAATTGTAACTTGAGTTGTCGAGTTGTAACGTGGTGTATTTCTGTACTCGGTACCAATGACGTGTTGTTTCCATTGGTATATAAGGTGTAATAAATCATAGTAAGACATAATAAACGGAACAAATTTTCAGGTTCATTCACAAGTGAAGGTCATACTGTTGGCATAAATACTTGACTATTTGTTAACTTTAACTGTGTAGTTCTTGTAAGTTTTGTCCTTGACGTGAGCAATACAGATTACATAGAATTGACTGATTTGCTGCACAAGTTTACAGATCCTTGCATCATGGATATCAAAATGGGTTGTAGGTACGTTACCGAATAATCCCCCACCGTCTTCTAATGTTACTGTTAGTATATCAGTGCACACAATAAAATTCTCTGCTTTTTCTTCGATCAATTATTAATAATAATATTTATATTAAAAATAGACTTACAACGAGGAAATGATGATGAAGTAGCTACACTCGCAGAGTTGTGTTACTATCAGAACCTCGAAGCAATCGTGATAATTTGTTGCAGAGTATTGCTTAAGACAGACGTATTTAGAGAAGTAGAGCGTTAGGGTAGAAAATAACTGTGAATGTTACTCGCAGGACATTTCTAGAGTCTGAAGTAAAGAATCCGGCGTTGCGGACAGATCTGTACGACAAGATGGTAAAGCTGGATGCAGACGAACCTACAGCCGAGGAGCATAGTAATGCTGCAGTCACGAAGCTCCGCTACATGCAGGTACCTGTTGCAGGTTTTTGTTCGCCTTTATCTACATTTCCCCCCCCCCCCAGAGTTGTCTAAAAGAATGTGTACGTGTGTGATGGATCTGTATCAAAGAATGTGTACGTGTGTGACTGCCACCGGTTGCGCTCATTTATCTACAGTTCACGTTCCCAGTTTTAAACTGCCGTGTATACATGTGTATGTACGTGTTGCAAGTTATCTCCTGTGTCATCTGCAGGACTCCCGCAGTTATGGACCTTTATATCTATGCACATTTTTTTTATATATGTGTATAAGAGGTGTGTGGTTATAAGACACCTGTATTTCTAGGTACCTAGGTATGTTGGTACCTGGCAGTTGCCTGTTGCAGATCTGTATACCATGTACCCATTAATCACCAAGGTCAAACAAAGCAGAATGCGGTTCGATGTGGTTTTAACCAGCTAGTGCATGCTGTATTTAGGCTGAGAGGGTCTATGTCCCCCGGGGTACTGCCGGAACGTACCCTGGGTACGGTCCGGTATACCGGAACGTACCCTGGTACTATCTAATATGCCTGACCGTACCTCGTCTACTCCACTAACGAGTCTAGGGAGTCGCCTACGCCTACTCCCTAACCCGAACCCGAACCCTAACCCTAACCCTAACCCTAACCCTAACCCTAATCCTAACCCTAACCATATCAAATAGAGACCAGGGTACGTTCCGGTATACCGGACCGTACCCAGGGTATGTTCCGGCAGTACCCTGGGGGACATAGACCCTATGAGCTGTATTTAGTAATACCAGGATTTAATAATGACAAATTGTCATTATTAACTAATGTCATATATACTAATAATATAATGTCATGTACAACTAATGTATATGTATATAGTGAATTGGTTGTTGAAGGTTGTGTTGTTGTGGCAGAGAATTTAAACTCGTTGGAAGTGTTATTTCTGATATTGTGCTGGCCAATTTGTGAATGCTGATGTTATTGTGTGATAACAATGGTTTCACATTAGGTAACAAACAGCTAGGTATGTGCGCACACACGCACACTCGCGCACACACACACCTCATCGGCTAAACTATAGAAGAACGTTTTTCAAGGGGTCACGTTCACTGTATTCTTGCAATTCTCTGCAGCAGTATTTTGGCCTCTTTCTAATTCTATGTAGGCCAAGTAATTGAATATAGCCTGGTTCTGTGTACAATTCGTGATATGAGACTTTAATATATGGCAAGAGCGTGCAGTGGGTGTGTCTACCGCAGTTATGTTTCATCGTGCCTTCGAGCAGGAGAAGGCACCAGCTAAACCGACATCAGTCTGTACTCTGTAGGTCTGTCTCGCTGCGTTTTCCATGTCTCTGTCGGTGTAAGTTTTTGCCTCCGAGCAGGCAAACAAGCTCTGGTCTTGCCAACATTCACCACCAGGCTCGGTTTGATACTTTCCCATTGTCAGTGTTTTAGAATGGTTTTTTGTCTGCGAGCCAAAATTGACTGTTGCTGTGTAATTATAACTACGTGATCATAAAACATTCGCACGTGGAGACATGTGGAGAAGCAAAAATATCTCGCTCCTAGTAGTCATAATTATGTATTTGGTCGAAGTAGCACTGATTGTAATTCTTAATATGGCCAATAGAGGGAGGAATAGTAATAAGTTATAGCATATAGATATATAGAATAGAAGGATATCTAGAGATATCTAGAGATATAGAAGATCTTTATTCTGTATCTATGGTTATAGCAATAAAAAATTTGTGTTGAGGTAATCAAATACTGGAACTCATATGCAAGAGCTTGTGGTATTACTCTCACTAGCAGTATTAGAAATAATCAAGTGTATGTTAGGTAAAAAATCATTGAATACCATATGTGTCAGAGAGTGAAAGGAAAACCACTGCTCAGGGAGAAGGTAAGAGCCAATTTAAAGTGGTCTGTCAGGTCAAGGTCATAGTATACAGATTGCCAATAAGTCAATAACCCTTCAGACACCTACCTGACTAGACTGTCATGCATGGGTGGGCGACACATAAAACGTAGAAATTGAAGAAAACGTGGCCTGGATGTGTTGCTGTAGGTCTTTTTTCAACAACAAAATGTGTGTGTATAAGGACATAAATAGCTATAGCTGTTCTCAGAGTATCTGGAAAATTGGTCTAAGAATGAGTCCGTTTTTAAGATAATTCAGACCAAAAAGAATGGACTAGAGTAGATCCAACACAAGTGCTTGTTTATCTTAGAAGCCCAATACAGCTGTGGGACTAAACGCCTCTACAATACACATCAGGAGTGTCATAATATAGACTATATTCTTCAGTGGCGGATCTAGAGGGGGGTTGGGGTGTTGCACCCCTCCTCCTATTCAGCCCATGACTAATGTTATCAGGAATGAATAATAATAGATTATTAATATAGATACTCTATTATTATTTACTCCTGATGTTATGATACTAGTAAAATGGGGCCACCCTAGCACCGCTTGCCTTCGGCATGCCTTCACACAAATATCAATCCCCTCCTCCCCGTCTCCCAAAAGCTAGATCCGGCCCTGTTATTATTTATATATTATTTATGTGTGTCTATGTTATAACACTCCTGATCATATCAAGTGCAACAAATTAAGCATGTGCTAATTGTGTTAGTCCTGATATAAGTCTTGTACAGTCACAACCTTTTCTTAGAGCTGTAGTTATGTATGATTTTTTAGTTGACCACCACCTCACCTAGCTTTGTTGACCAATAGCCCAAATTTCTGCTGACCTACATTTCTTTCTTTACCAGACTGTAGGAGTGTGCAAGGAATTAATTATTCACGGGTACAAGAACATTGGGTCTGTGTGTGGGGGGTGGGGGGTGTTGAATCATTGGCTTGTGAATTGGTTAGGAGACCTACATCTACGTGTGTGCGGGCGAGTTATTCTGGTAAAATCACTGAAATCAGCTAAGTTATGGCTGGGCTTTGCACTGTATGGGTTTTTGACTAGGTGCTTGCTTGTATTATTTCCTGCAGTTCAGAGAGATGGCCAGCTCAACCTCAACATTATCATTCCGAATTGAAGGCATCAAGCTAAGTGGCCATGAAGTGGTCAGTAACGGCAATCTGAAGAAAGTGCGATCCAAGGATGATGTACTTAAAACCATGTCAGAGTTTCTTTTAGGTGAGTGGCACAAATTTGAGAATAATATATAGTGAGAAAAGAAGAAAGAACCTACATACTTATGTCTGTATAATTAAATGCACACTAAAATTAACACGATAAATATGGCATGTAACGTACAAATACCTTATCTGTACAAAAAGCATGTGTGCATGCGTGTAGGTGGAAATGATATGTAGTGTTGGGTATAGTAATGCTAAGTACTGGCATACCTGTAGTGGATATGTTATTAGAGTCACTCAAGACACACGTATCCCACCCCCTAGCTTGTGTTTACTGCTGGTCTTCAGAATGTCTAGCCATTTTACTGCCAACTTGTAACAGACACTTGTATGCCTTATCAGGAAATTCTGAAGTCACGACAGGGCTGAGTGTTGAATTGCGGAAATTGCGTGATAACTTCGAGAAGTCTTCTTTCTTCAGTATGCATGAGGTAGGTATAGCTGTGCTGTGGCTGTTATCTTATGTCCTCAGTGTCATCGTTCTTACATTACACGTCCCTGTACATGAAAATCAGTAAACCAAGTGCTAATGCGATAAGCTCCAAAATTTAAAATTGAACATATTTTCAAATAATTACTTGGCTTATTACAACTCTTATGCTTCCGATAGAAAGGCATGACAATATGGCAGTCGGAGTAAAACACAAGGTTACAAACTGTCATGTGTTTTCACTTTTCATGCACTCACACGCAGTCCCCCTCTCCCCCATAGTGATGAATTGATTACCTCCGCCCAACGGAGTTGGAGGGGGTTATGTATTCGCTCTTGTGTGTTCGTGTGTTCGCGCGATCGATATTAGCGCGTCAGCCAGCTCAGCCAGCCAGCCAGTGATACCCAGCGAGCCAGCGCAGCGAGCTAGCGAGCGTGTACATGTCAGCGAGCAGCAGCAACGAGCGGCTGCTACGAGCGAGCGAGCAGCAAGCCAGCGTGTACATGTCAGTACGCTGGCATATATCGTGGCTTATTCGTGTGTTCGTGAGTCGTATGGCGTATGTCGCTGGCGGAGGTATGCACTCTTTGTGAGTGCACTCTGTCTAGTTGTATCTACATTGGCGGGCACTTTTATATTTGTAGGTCATCGGTAGTTCATTACTGTTGATATACGATGACACGTCAGTAGGCGTATGGATGATAGATTTGGCAAAGACTGCTGCGATATCAGATGCATTAGAGATTGACCATCGGTCACCGTGGATCCTAGGGAACCATGAGGATGGATACCTACATGGTCTGGATAATCTTATTGAGGTGTGAAACCTACTCTCGTAAAACAAAAATTGCCATCGTCCCACTTCTTTTATCTTGCTTTGTATTTTTTTATCTTGCTCTGTATTCTTTTATCTTGCTCTGTATTCTTTTATCTTGCTCTGTATTCTTTTATCTTGCTCTGTATTCTTTAATCTTGCTCTGTATCTTTTATCTTGTGTGAATTATACCTGACTGTGTCATTCACTTGGACGGTCTGCTGTCTAGTCAGTAAGGTGTACTGAAATCATTGGCATTTAAGCGAGCTCTCGACGCAAACCACAAATATTCTTGCACAAATTATGTGTCAGCTAACTCTCGTTAAGGCAGAACAGCAGCCATTAGAATACAATACCAACTTTATTGCTCGTCGTCTACTGTATTGATGTTAAAGGACGAATTTAATATAGGTTTGTAAGTTATTTACCGTTTACTTTTTGATTATGTGTATATAGCTTTCGTTTTCTTTTGTTTCCAGATTGTGGACAAATGTCAATAATGACTGGATACTGGATAGCTTCAATATATTTATATACACGTATATATACATGTGTACATCGGCAGATTTATAGAAAAACAGCCACACATTCACGCAAATCCATACTTTAAGCCTGTCCCTCATTTCCTTACATCTCTGCCTCAGCCTAGGTTGTGATGGTTTGAAACCAGATGTGTTATTCAAAGATTATCTACATTTTCATTTATGGAGAGATCATTATCGACAAGCCTCTAATGATGATTTAAGTGCGTGCATTGTTCGTGATATTTAAGGGGCTGCAAGCTTTGTGCATACTTCAAAGATATGATATCATTGCAAAATGTTCTATTGGTCATGTTATAGTGGTATTAACTGGCTATGAAAGCCAATTAATACCGCCAAGTTAATCATACAGCCAGTAATTAGTCTTACATAATTTCACTGTCAGCGCAGATGCTATATATCAACAGTGAGTGTAATGTAGTTTTTGTAAGATCATATTTCATTAGGCCTTTTGCCAAACAATGTTTGTCAATAATCTAGGGACATGTTTCACCCCAAACCAGATATACCCCGTTTTCAGAGAAATGTACCACTGTCTGAAACCCGAATATAAGAAAAAGATTCAAGCAGTCAAAGTAGGTTTTCTTTTTGGATCACTGTGTCACGCAGAGAGTTTCATGCCTCGCGTTTTCTAGTTTCGTTTTCATGCGAAGTCTGTTTTCACATGACAGTTCTGAATTGAGATTAACATATTGTGCATTATTTGACATGCTATATGTATATATATATATATATATATATACATATATGATATCGTGTGTTGCACAATTTGTCGAACAATTTATATTTATATGCTACACAGGAAAGCGGGAGAAAGATTACAGAAGATTAGTGGGTGAAAGATTGGTTACGCAAGGCAGTGTGTAGTATTTGAGACATAGGAAGGCTTGCAAGGTTATACAGGCCAAGTGTGTGTGAAAAGTTTGTTACTCGGTGCAATGTGTATATTGTTACACAGGACTGCATGAAAGGTTGGTTCCGCTTATGGGTATAGGATTCTATAACATATGCTACGTAAGTCGATACAAGATTACTCGTAAGTAATTACAGAAGGCAGTGGCTCGGTTTTAAACAATAGTATTTACATTTAAATGAATTTAAAATAATTGAGAATAATAGCATCAAGTTACTTAAAAAAAAATGTTACTGTAAGATTAATAATTGAGGGCAATAATCATCTGTGTATGTTATTGTTTGATATGCATTACCAGTTGATCTAAAAACTTTTAAAGTGCGCAATTTTTAATTTCCTTGTGACTAAATAGAGAAAAGAAGATTCTTGCTAACGTCTAAAGCAGTGGGGTGTATTACTATTTATTGTATTTTTATTTAAAGCAAGTTTTTGTAATCTCATTTCCTGTTGATCTCTATAAATTGTATTTGTTGTACAAGTTCAGGCATGTACAATGCAGGCACGCGCGCACACACACAGCTTCGTACGTACGCAGCTTCGCACGTATACGCGTGCACGCACACAGCTTCGCACGTATACGCGTGCACGCACACAGCTTCGCACGTATACGCGTGCACGCACACAGCTTCGCACGTATACGCGT
>NW_014577459.1:224410-240386 GCF_000485595.1 Priapulus caudatus
GGGTATTACTATTTATTGTATTTTTATTTAAAGCAAGTTTTTGTGATCTCATTTCCTGTTGATCTCTATAAATTTTATTTGTTGTACAAGTTCAGGCATGTACAATGCAGGCACGCGCGCGCACACACACAGCTTCGTACGTACACAGCTTCGCACGTATACGCGTGCACGCACACAGCTTCGCACGTATACGCGTGCACGCACACAGCTTCGCACGTATACGCGTGCACGCACACAGCTTCGCACGTATACGCGTGCACGCACACAGCGTCGCACGCATGCACATACATTCACATACGGGGATGGGGTGGATAATGGCGATCGATGCATTACTTTATATTGCATATAGCACAGTTTCAAACGAGAGATTTTATTTGAAACAAGTATCACATTGCATAGCAGTTTTGGGGCAACACAGCTGTCCTCGATCACTAACATAAATTACTAAATTCCACATTTTACACAGTTGACATCAGTATCATTTCATAGCTGAGTAATAGCATTGCTGAGCAGCATAGCTGAGTAATAGTTTAAACCTTATTATATCACGCCTCCTGTAAATGACTATAAGCAGTGAAAACGATTCAATGTAATAAATCGCGCCTTTCTTGTTTCTGTTCAAGGTTATGCAAATAAGGGCTCGGTCTTGCACTCTGGTGGAATAATTTTACAGGCGTCACGCCGTTTCTTTCATAGCCATACTCTGATAACTATACTAACACTGACAGTATATAGTTAATATATTATATATACAAACAAGTTAGTTTAGTTATAGTACAAGAAATCGGCTGTTTCGTTTATATACCAATTGAGTTAACTGCCTATCTATTTTATATGGCTCTAATTGCGTCAAGAATTTATCTATCACTATATTATTTTACTTAAAAACCATGTAAATACGTTATATTGGTTAAATATTTTCTTGTACAGAACAAAGCTGTGAGATATGCGGCATCGTGCAATCGTGTACGCGTACACAAGTGTTTGCTGCTATCTAATGATCATGATAATGATACCTAGAGGTTGTACATTGCGTTCTGTATTATTATTTATTTCATCTGGAAGTCGAGAAATAAATAAAGACGTTTGTTTGATAAGTTTAACTTAAGATAGTGCGTTTTTATTTCTTACAACCACGAGTGCGCTTGTTGCAGTACTTATTTACAAATATTAAATAGCCATTAAAGCGCAGTAAATTCTCCAATAATTATATTTTAGTTCTTACTGTTGAACACAAGTTGTTGCGGTTTTTTATTTGTTTTACAATTTTAACTCGTTGTTTTGTTGCGATTGCTCTACATTTTTATGTAAAACTTGATGATCCCTGTCAGTAAAAATTACCTTGATGCAGTTAAAATTACCCCCTGAGGACGCTCTAAACAGCTTCATAATTCATCCTCGTTATTCAAAAGCTATGCAACCTATGAAGTAAATATGTAATGGATGCCAGAAAACAATTGTTCGTTCTTCCTCCCCCCCCCCACACGCATCTTGCCGAAACTCAAAATAACTGACCTAAAATTTGGCTCAATTGTGTTGAATTGAACAAGATCTCTATGTGGTTATGCCGAAGGAAGTACGTTAAAATAATTTCTTGTTGCAATGCCAAACGTGCGGACGTGACAATTGTGGCGTCTTGATTACAAGGCTGCGCGCCTAACCCGCGGCCAGTCATTAACGTTTGCAACGACTGTGCCACACGCAGTCAAGCGTGATTGTTTCGAAACATTTCCCCGTCGAAGAGTTTCTGCCCGCAGGCGAATTCTACGCAGCATAACCGGCTTTATGCCGACGTCTTTGCGCCGTGTCAGCTGAAGGTTATGCATTGACGTCATAGCGACTGTCGCAAGTCGGCGAGACGCATTTATCACGTTCATTATAAACGCAGCACACTCCTTGTGTTATTCCGAGGTCGACGCATTGGCATCTGCCGCCTATAAGAAATGGCGTAAGGATGACCATTTCCAACATAATATTATACAGAATCTATTGAAAAATATACACGCCCTCACGCGTCTACACGGAAAGGGAAGTACGCTGAACTAGAACATCTACGGTTGTTTGTACAAAAGCGGCTACTGGTACAATTGTTACAGATCCGAAAATCCAAAACTTTCCCAAATCCGCATGCTGCCAAGATGGTGACGAGTATCGACTTCTAAAGTTCGTTCTTCTATAGCTCGTTCATCTATAATGGCTGTGTAAATTTCTCCATGGGACTCTGCCCCTTGCGCGACAGAAAACAAACAAAAGCGAGCGCAAGTGCGACTGCCAATGATCCAGCTACATATTTAATTATTTGTTAATAAAGCTTACCCTCTGTATAGCATTAAAAAAATATAATATATATATATATATATATAATATATTTGCAGCTGGCATCATTTACCGTTTGAGACTAACAAACGTGGATCTCATTGGTCATTTTGTATATTGAAATGTATTGTTTGAAAAATGTTGAAAAACCTGCTAGGGTGCTATTGTAGATAAATTAGAATAACTGTTGAACTAAGCACACAAAATTAACCACCTTTTCATTTCATATTTACACCACACAATTTTTGTTGGAAAGTATACAAGTTACAACAATGTATATAAAGACGTTCAGAGAATCCATGTGTACGTTAAGCCAGTTCATTAAAAACTAAATTGAATCCTCAACTGTTCCTACATACAAATTGGCCAGGTAAAAGTAAAAGTGAATAATACCCGTCTAACGCCACCTGGTGGCAAAGAACGAAATACTATAACACAATATTATTACTATTGACGTGAGGAAACGCATATATTGAATTCATATATAGGTTGATGGCGTTATTAGAACACAATGACTTAGATGAATTGCAAAGTCGTGACTGAAGATATTTGACGGTGTGTACATGCTGAAAAAAGCAACCGTTACAGATAAAAATAGTTAAACAGCCATTTCGCTATTATTTTCACTCTATACAGGTCTATACATATCCACACCAAATATTATGGATAATTAAATGGATTATTCTCAAGGGCGTCTATACCACGTGTTTAAAGCACAAGCATTTTATAATACAATCGTGAGTTTTTGCGCTACATTATTCCCCAATCTGTAAACTACATCGGCTGCACGCTTCACGGTTTCTCTGTGCATTGCTGGCCTGCCAACAAGGAGATTAGAAACTCTGCACCACTGATGATTACATACGCGCAAACTTGTCATGTGTGAGAGACACATTCACAAAGATGCCAGAAATACACATTTCGGAGATGCACACACTGCATCAATAATGCCCAGAGTGCAGAGGCAAATGCACAAAATTAGCACAGGGCAGAGTGTATATATATATACATACAGCGCTCAGACATTGAGAGCACAAAGCGTGGACACAGATAATATACAGAGAGATGCAGAGACACACAAAGAACAGATCTACGAAAAGATGTACCGAGGGCAGAGATGCGTGGAGCGAATGCAGAAATATGTGGTGACATAGAGAGTAACAAAGACATGCACCTGAAAACACACAGAGTGCAGAGTCATGTGGAGACCTATACTGACTGCAGAGCATACTGAGACATGTGAAATGCATTCAATCACACATAAAATCATATACAACACAATGACCGCGAGCGCTATACACCCACATACGGGGGAAAACCCAATGTAAATATCCAACAATTTGATAAATGGCAGTGAAAAAAATTTCCTGCCCATATATCAGTCAATGTTGAACTACTGCAGCATGGTTTCTCGCACGCAAGGTTGTGCCATCAGCAGAAAGCACAAGCTTCCCTCCCTCCTTGACATCAATAAGGCAGCAGCATGGAGCAAAGGAGCCTCTATCAGTCTATAGAAACCATATCAAAACTCCATCGTTGCCTCTGAAAATGCATACACGTTATTATTATGTAATATAATATAATATAACCATAATTATTGTTGGAAATAGCAGCCTGTCCTTCAGTCTGGGACTGATAACTTTTGAGCAGGATTGGGTAACTTTTAAGGATTTAACCACACGTTATACAGTAAAAATTTTCAAATCAGGACTGGGCAGGTTTTAAAATCTTTTATTCCCAAGACAGTCTATAGCAGTAGAATTGTCATTGTTTTACAAATATAGCGCCTTATCAATAATCTCTCTTGCTTAGTTAACACAATGCTCTGAATACATTTTACAACTGTATGCTTTATTATAATTTAAGGTAATTTGCTAATTACTGTGATGTGGTCATTTTATCATTTGCGTTATTTAATATTCAATGGACGGAAGATAGACGCGAGTGCCATTGTGAACTCATTTGAGCTAACCCTCAGATAAGCTGATAATGTTCCATGACACTATTATTATATGTTATTGTGTTGTGTTATTATAATATGTTATATGTTGCAATCAATACAAATGCAGACTTCAAGGGGATTATACTGCAGAGAGCCTACTCACCATTTTGCTCTATCTTTTTGCTCGTCCAAGATGCCTCCAGTTTCCGCAAGAACTTCTCAAATATTTTTAGGCTCTTCTGCAGACTAGTTTTCTTTACATCTGAAAAATGGAATGTCATCATGGAAGACTATCTACACAATATTTTCTTCACTTATTATTAATATATTTATGTCATTTACAATATTACACATACATGCTAAACACTCAGCTCACTAAAACAAACTATATGATTAAAATTTGCTGGAAATGACAAAATGCAGTGCAAAGCAAATGCTAAACCTGTTTTACCTCTCACGGTGTCACCGCTTCCCTTATTCTTTTCTTCATATTCATTGAATTCATCAACTAGCTGGCTGATGGTGGGAACGGTAAATGGATCGAAGCTGTCAGCATCTTCCGGATCGATGGGGACACACACTCTTCCTGCAATATGGAAGCAGAAATGTAAACCTGCATACAACAGCAACTACCATACTCACTATATGGTGCACTCTACTGACCAATGGTATACTATACTGACCATATCCGTACAGCTACACTAGGTATTGTCTAGCTACTATACTCACCACATCACCACACCCCGTACTGAAAGAGTCCACAATACTAACTACAGCAGCAATACCCACACCAACGATGGTACATTCTACTGAGCACAGCACTCCAGCTACACTATAACATTATTACACTACACAAAGCACAACAGTATAGTTGCGCCAGCCACTATACCATCTAGTGACCGCACCAGATTATACTATTAAATACACATGCCTCTACAATAAATGAGTGATTACCTTCCACTAACAAATATCATGGTTTCCTATAGTTACCACATCATATCCTCGTTTCCATATAGCTAACCTAGCTCAACATATATATATTCAAAGTACACTACAGATAGAACCTCAACATCATGACAACTCAATATTTGTTTGATGGTCATGTAAGTGGCCATGGCAGTGCATTGGGACACCTGCGCACACATCACATGCTACAATATAGCTTTCCCACGTGGTTTAATACCCATTCGACAACTTCTTAGTACACATACCTGTTTTTGGGTGTATGCAGAAAGGACTCTTCAGCAGATGGTTAAGACCTTTAGTAACGTTAATGTCAAGCCTTGGATAGCAGAAGGACAGCATGACCTCCTCAATGCAGTGCCTACCATTCCTTTTCAGAGACCCCTAAAAATTTGTTCACTAATGTGTCAGATAATGGTAGAGCCTAGCAAATCGATGAAGAATTCTTTTCTTTAAATTTCATTAACAGGAACATAAATTGGTTTAAATTTAAAAGAATTACTTTATATTTATACAGAAATCAGTTTTGTTACTTGACCATACGCACATGGTAAGAACTCGTAAATATGGCGCAATGCTGCAAGTAGCAAGCAAGAGTCTATAGCATACACGTCACAACCATACAGAAACACAATGGGGACTCACAATTGATCTCAAATAAAAACGAATCTTGTACACAAGATAATTTTGTAAATGTTCCACGGTTTGTATTTATTTATATAATCTATTATCATGTTAGTGAGAGAGAGAGAGAGGGAGCCTGGAGGAATGGTGGGAAGAGAGAGAGAGAGAGAAAGGGAGAGAAGGAGGGAGAGCGAAAGAGGGAGAGAGGGAGGGATGGAGGGAAGAGAGAGAGGCAGAGAGACCGAGACAGACACAGAGAGAGAGAGAGACCGAGACAGACACAGAGAGAGAGAGAGAGAGAGAGAGAGAGAGAGAGAGACAGACAGACAGAGGGAAAGAGAGAGAGAGAGAGAGAGGAAAGAGAGACAGACAGACAGAGAGAGAGAGAGAGAGAGAGAGAGAGGAAAGAGAGACAGAGACACAGACACAGAGAGAGAGAGAGAATATAATTACTAGGTTACCTGCTCCAGTGTAGTGCGAACTACATTGACAGCTGAAGCCCATCGCTGCTTACTTGTGTCCAAGCTCTCAAACTCTGCTTCTAACAATTTTCTTAGACGTGATGAACGAGTTAAGAGATAATGAACTAAGTTATGTAGTTATAGTGATATATATCTTAAATAATTAAATAGTTACCTCCTACCTCCTATTTTACTAACCTTACTGAGCTTATATAGTTGTCTTATTACTCTCTACAATATTTTATATATAAGTATTTTTGATGCACATAGATAGCATACTACCATATTTACTCGTGTATAAGTCGCGCTTTTTTGTACATAACTTCAATAAAAAAATCAGCGATGCGACATAAACGAGGCTAAGAAATCAGTCCCAGTATGGGACCAGTTCCGTGCACACAAGACAGAAACATGGGGTGCGGCTTATACACGAATGAGACTTATACAAGAATGTGACTTAGTTATACACGAGTAAATACGGTACATAATCTTAAACAAATTAATGAGTTATACAAGTTTAGTCTTCTAGCAACTGGAAAGGATATCATCATCTACGATGAACTTGAGAAATTTGTTGCATTCCACTTTGCTTCCCAGGAAGTCTTGTTTAACTATAGCCAAATCAAGGAATCCTTTCTTGATCAATGTGTAGGACTCTCTAATAAATATTCAACACATTTTTAGTACAGACCTTGCGCATAATATATTTAATAGAACAGCAAAGTATATATATAGAGGGTTGACGTTGACCAAACTTACCTAAAGATTTTCTGTATAAAATGTTAAAAATATATCAAATATAACAAAGAGAGATAATTTTGGACACTTACTGAATTAATGGATGAACATTTTCATACAAAGTGAACTTTTTTCCTGTATTCCCACCCTAAATAAAACAAACAATATAAAGTCAATTTTAATTCATCACAGCCATCACACATTTTTCACCAAACATTTTTAACGACATTTGATTGATTCGCCTAAACGCGGGGTAAACAGTTTACACCTACCACCCAACCATTTTTTAAGGAATTGAGAAGAGGGTCATCACAGCCATCGCAGACTATATTACTAATTAGTTAGTATATTAACAAAGTCAAAGTATTTAAAGAACACGAACTCAACGACGTCTATCATAGCCATCACAGAGTATATTAATTAGTATATTAACGAAGCCATAAATTCACATGGAAGTGGAGCAAACCTTTATGAGTGTTAGATACTCGGCTACTGCTGACCGAGCGCTCACAGACAGCTTACGCGCTTCCTCATCGCAGACCCAGCAATGGACACCTCTACGCCCCGAATACACCCACAGTCGATGCTGGAAGCCGAAATCATCTGCAATAACAATGTAACAAAAGCGTAGATCACACTGCATGCTTACCCATTTCTGCTCATTGCATATATATTGTTTTATAGGCTGGAGATCCAGCCCTATTCTCCACGAGGAGAGAAGGAACTAAGAAGACACATGCTGGAGATATTTGTCTCAGAATCTGGGAATTTATTGTTACAAAAAAATTCGGACAGATTTTTCCTGTCCGTGATTCCTGTCACACATTTAATATAGAAACTGCTAAAAAAGACAACGTTGTTTTTTATGTTACATTTTATCACCTCTAATCCTTATGCGACGGAGGCTTATAATGCAGGGTTTCTTATACATAAGAGGCACAGTGGCGCACCGCCGTTGTCAAATTTAACATTGACGTTGTGAAAATGTTCCTGTATTTACTGATAAGTATATCCTGTATCTATATACCTATAAGTATATCAATACATCCTGTATTTGAATCCATCATGCACGTTTTTTTCCCAAACTGGCCATTATACCTCCTTTGTCTAATTTTCCCTCAGAAGAAACCCTGTAATGGTTCACAAAAATTTAAATTAAACATGGCAAGTCTTTATACAATAATATGTCTTACCTTTCAAAGCACGGTCAATTACTTTGATTGCAAGTGTCATAAAGGGCCAGCACTTATGACATATATCTGCTCCACTGAAAATGGAATACATATTTAAAATGTGTAATGAAATCTGTAATAATAAAAATAACATTTTAGATCAATATTTCAAACCCCAAATAAATCAAATTAATCATTTCTGGTATGATACTAAAAATGGAATTTCAGTAAGACCAAAACAAAATATATGTGTGTTTACCGTTACATGCTGAAAGAAATAGGGTAGGTAGGTAGAGAAAACATTTTATTTTCTTGAAATATTTTATTTACGAACTATGTACGAAGGATGTGCGTTGTGCCTTTTGAAGCAGAAACTGTCCAATTCATATATATATATAATTTTTTTTTTACTTTAAAGAAATTTGACAATTAAATGTTTAGGGTCGCTGGGAATAAATAGGGTCGGTCGGGAAACCGTAACCACACCTATATTTTGTTTAGGCCTAACAAAACAGTACATCCATGAGTACTGTTGTAAAAAGTGTGTAAACTGGTGGTGGACATGTAATATCATTGAACACATTAGGTGAACTAGTACTAGTGGTCTCCTGTATAACATGGGTACCAGTCAAAAAGGACTCTTGGGTATTTCCATTGAGTGGCAGTTACACATTGAAACCACTTCTGTAGAAAGGCAGCCATGGAGAATCTGTATTATAAGTCACATTTGGTGCTTTTCTTGACTGAACCTTATAGTTATATATAATTAAGTTTGACTGTATTTTTCTATTGTGAACAATATTTTATAAATACCTGCAACATGTCCGCACATCATCATAATCTGTCATGTCTATATCAAATACAAGTTCCTTCTCTACTGGTGTTAGGGTTATAGCAGGTGACCTGTCTTTTGGCTGAAATTTGAAAAATCACATAACATCACAACTCACTATTTATTAAATAAAAAGTAAGCATCTATAGATTGTTACTTTCATTTCAAAACTAAAATCATTATTAAATGCAAATTATTCATCTTCAGTACAAAAATGTACTCAGCATTCCCTAAAAAAATATAACTCATTCCTTACCTTGGATGTATATACAGCTCCTATGTCAATCTTGTATGGACATCGCTTGATTATCTCTTTTTCCAGTTCAGCTTGGTCCGCAAATGATTGGTAACGAATGTAGATGTCATCTTTCAGCGTGAAGGAAAATTCTCGATTTTGAAAAGTTGACTTTGATACAAGGCCTAAACAAACATAAACAAGAACTTCAGTCCACTGCATAGTGAGTGCATACTATTTTCCAGTTTCATTATAAAAATGTATACTTTTTCTGCTGAAATTTTCATGAATCTTTGCAAAGGCAATGAACCATACTAGTAGGAATATGTTACTGAAGTGTAAGTACGATCCTAGCGATATCACTATTAATTATAAATGCAAATGCACACATGTATATAGAGACATAAGCTTCATTTCTCGCCCTAGCTAACTGGACCACATTATAAACAAGCAGCTATGATGCTCTAATTAGCTAGATCAATCTTGCAAGGGTTCTCCCCAGGAATTTCAGAAGACATGGTGTTTATGGACGGATAGGGGAGGGCCCGGAAGTTTTTTTTTTACCAATTGGGGTTTATTACGTGTATCATAAGCAACCTCAATATGAAGTAAACTTGGCTAGGTCGGAGACATCAAGCTCCCAAAAACATAGCATGTCTGCGCTGGAATTTCAGAAGTCAACAGCTGAAAGTTATGGCAGGTAGATTTATAGTCGGGGGATTTATAAGATGTAACGTAGCAAATTGGCTTCAACTTTGAATGCATGGTGGATCCGACATGTGCACTAAACTTAAGCCAGGCTTCGGAAGAACCCTGATAATACTAGCTCAGTAGCTGTGCATATCCTGTATACAATGTCAATACAAGTGAGAACTGTGGTGGCCGTCGTTAGCATGTCCACTATTGACTTTAAAGGCTGTGAGCAGTTTACCTAAGCCTGTGTGCCCTCATTATCAGCAGTGTTGTCTGCTAAGCATGACAATACTCTCTATGACCAACTAGCGAAAGGGAACTCAGGTCTCAAATTAGTTCCCAACTAACTAGCCAAGTAGCTTAATCATGACAGTGCTGAAAGTGAAACAATTCAAACACGCGCTGCAGATGCAGAAAATCGACAGTCGACGAGTCATATTGTCCCAGTAACTAAATGCGATAATGTAACCCAACCCAAGCAATTAAGAATAGGGATGTTGTTTACCTACTTGTGCGGATTACATTGTAACTGTTATTGACATTGTATCTAAACAGTATCATATGTCAGTAAACTGCACTGTGCCACATAGGCACTTGGAGCGTTTCAATAAAATATAATGCTAAATAAATACAAAATCTATTTACTACCAAAGTCTTAATGTTTCTCTACTCTCTTTCACCTATTATTGCCGACAAGTTTCTGTAAATGCCGTCCAAATGCTCATCTGCAACACACGCTGGCTGCTGCACACTGAAACATAAATATATAGCAGGTAGGAAAGCGTGCTGCCAAAATTCGCTCGCCGCTCGCTTGATTTCACACGAATACAAGACAAATATTCAACCATTCTACTCCATCTTTGTTTCTTTTTGAAGGACAGTGTTCACTTGTTATAAAAACCTACTGTCTGTGTTTGTAACCGAGCTGTGTCACGCGAAATCACACAAAGCCTGACAAAATTCTCGCGTTCGCTCCCGTTGCGCAGTTTATCTAAATGGCTGTCGGAATCAGGAAACATCCACCGGCGCTCTTCGTGACCTCATTTTCGCACCGCATTATTGCAACGCTCCACTGGCGGCTTTGACGGGGTTCGTACGGGAGTTGGAAAGCAGCGTGGTAATTTCCCAAAATGCAGTGTGCCGCCTATAGCCCTGTAGCTGTACTTGCAGCCATTTACATAAACTGCGCAACAGGAGCGAACGCGAGAATTTCGTCAGGCTGTGTGATTTTGCGTGACACAGCTCGGTTACGAACACAGACAGTATGTTTTTATAACAAGTGAACATGCACTGTCCTTCAAATAGAAACAAAGATGGAGTAGAATGGTTGAATATTTGTGTTGTATTCGTGTGAAATCCAGCGAGCGTCAATCGAATTTTGGCAGCGCGCTTTCCTACCTGCTATATATTTATGATGTGTCAGTGTGCAGCAGCCAGCGTGTGTTGCAGATGAGTATTTGGACGGCATTTACAGGAAATTGTCGCCGTCGGCAATAATTATAATACTAATAGGTGAAAGAGAGTAGAGAAACATTAAGGATAGAGAGCATGTCCAGTAATAAACATCATCATATCCAATCACCATCCTGGACATCATCTCTAATCTCTATCCTTGAACCTTATATTTTATTGAAACGCTCCAAGTGCCTGTGCTCAGTGTTGTATCTCCTGTGATCCTTGGACTGCCTACCATTCGCATTCCCATAACTCAACCAACGAAAGTATTCTTTATATGGAAACAATCTTCTGTAATAGATAGGTAGATAATCCGGTAAAATTGCTGGATCATATTTGCTGTGCTCGTCATCCATCACGTACACAAAATTAGTATAAAATGAAAAAAAACAGGAAACGCAAAACCTTGTGCAAAATCTTTGACGCTTTACAATTTCGCGCCAAGTAATGTGTCGCCTCTCGTGTAGGCCCTGTCACGCTCACTGCTAGCAATTATTACAAATTACGCTGCTTAGCCAAAACAAACAAGAACTATTAACCAACCTAGTAAAATTAAAACAAATATCTAAACAAAAGCATGTTAATTTCAATATTTATTGTATTCGTGTTTATAAAACAATTTAGTATCGCTTCAACAAAACATCTTGTATATAGGGGAAGTGAAAGAATGCATCATGGCGGATAGACGAAGGAGGAGAATTTCAGGCAGCGACGAGGAGGACAATTCTAGTGGATCAGATGACGCAGTGCCAAAACTTAAAAGGGCTTCCGATTGTGTATGAAGTTTGGTTTTATTTTTTTCAGTACGCAGTAGTCCGAGAACTTCGGGAATCGATGTGCGTCATGTGTACTGTCTGACATTGCCGTGTGTTAAAAGTTCTTAGCAATATGATATATATCGTATTCGTACTACTACTACTAGTACTACTACTACTAGTACTAGTACTACCAGCAGTGCCAGTACTGTAGTGCAGAGGCAGCGGCTCAATGATAGAGAGCATGTCCACTAATAAACGTCATCCTATCCAATCAGTATCACCATCCTGGACATCTTCTCTATCCTTGAACCGGCTCAGGGATAGAGAAGATGTCCAGTCCTATCTTATCAACTAACATGGACAAGAGTCTTCTAACTTCTAAGTTTTAATATCTTACTCTGAGACATGACTATAATTAAGCCATATATTTCCCGAATGCGTAAAATATTCATAACTGAATAGTGAATAGTACCTGATATGTATGACTCTGAATATGAGGTTCAGGGATAGAGATGATTGAATATTAGAAAGTGCTGATAAGCATAATTCATTACCCCAGTACATAATTCGTTATCATTTATATCACCCTGTCCCTAATCCTAACCCCAATGACTAACGTGCACCTTAACCCTAATTAAGGTCACCATTATTTTAATGAGAGAATATACAATTCTGGTATGTGTACTTCAGTTCATGGGCATTGACATTTATTACAGCCCATTATATCATTAATTCTTATTACATTAAATGAAGCCAGCACAATTATGTTAATAAAAGAAGTGATGATGTTTGATTGCTTTATTTTTACGAAGTGGCTATATGCCCGGCAGCCGGGCACGGTCTTCGATTTCCTAAATGCCCGGCAGTTTTTAATTGTCGGTGATTTCTCAAGTAAACAGTGTACTCAGGGCTTGAAACTAACCTAAAATGTTCACTAGCCAGCAGGGCTAGTCACCTGTAAAATCTACTAGCCCTTAAAAATACACCAGCCCTTAAGTTTTCTGAATACACCAGTTTTTGCCATTTTTCGGGGGGGGGAGGTCGGGTTTGATTTTAGATGCTCTGAGATGCATTCTGCGAAATTCATATGACTTGTGAAAATCTGCATTTCAGTATAGACTTCAGTATACACATAACAGTGACATATGTTATAAAGGCAGAAATAAAAATTAATATTCCTTAGTAGTAATGAACGATTAGTAACTATTAGTCCAGTTTACTGAATTGTGAAAGTTCATGGTTGAAGGATACATCTCCAAAACGTTGGTGCATGAAATTTTCATGCGATTTTTCGTTTCAAAACTTTATTCGATATGCGCTAACACCTATGTTGCCCACATGTGAACATGCGCATTTCTGCGCATATACAGGATCAGCTGTGACTGTCACAGCCCGTTTCTTGCTTGCCCGCGTAGCATGGTGTAGTAAGCAGCGGCACTTGACCGTCATTATATGACGTCGAGAGACATGATGACAGAACCATGAATATTAACTAAGCCGGTAACTACCCGCGTCAAACCTGCTAACAGCTGTCATTCACAGCTGTATCACTGTCACATTCCATGTATCATCTGCTAGTGAATTCAATCATTAGTGATCCCACGTCCAAGAATAGTTCTAACACCCTCGCAACACACAGCTACTACTTACTATATCGCTGCTTATCATCGCGCGCAGTTGGTTTACCAATATTAGCTTTGGTGACGTCAGGATGAGCGGAGTTCAGTGCGTTCTGCAATGGTAAACCGACTCGTAATTCTTACAATTCGTCAAGGTGCATGACATTTTACCAATTTAGTGGGTCACGTTAGTCATCGGATATGTCGCAGGTAATGTACTAACAATAGGATATATCAACATACGTTCACGCCCGTTTTGCACACAGGCCGTCCACTACAATTGTGAAAACATAGAAAAACGCTGAATTTCCCGTTTCGATTTCTGGACATAGTAGCCGATCGTAATAAAGGATATTTCTCTGTGATACCGAATTCGATTTAATTTAATTTTACACTCGTTTTAATGGTAACACATTTTGTGGTAAATAAACCCGTCAGGGATTGTTATTTGAAAGTGCCTTACTTTATTAGTATGCTCTGTTATTCGCGCTAAAAATTCCCTATTTTTACATATAACTTGGATTTTAAACAGTTTTTGCGAGTTTTCTCGGTAATAATATGAACATTTAAAAACAACCTGACGGACTATTTTTGGTCCATATGGTCTTAATCAATGTGGCGAAAAGATTTTGTATCCCATACTCCTTCTGCGTAGGTGAGAAATATCCAAAACTACCATTTTACCATAAAAATTTCAAAATTGTGTCGGTAACATACTTAGCGTGCTGGAAATTTCATTGAAATTTTTGGCTATGAGCATAGACGAGTATTATCTCCTCTATAATAAAACAATGTGAAAAAAAATTGATTTCACATTCGCCGAATAAACGTTGTAATCTCACTAGAGCAATACTCTTGCGCACAACGGAGAGTATCCTTAGTTGAAACTCGTTGTGACTACTCTCTACTAACAATACAGAGGTTTGTTAGTAGTGTAAGTAACAAGTACCATAAGAGTTATAAGTGTGAAGTTATCCTGTTTGTGTATGTTTAAGGATTTGTAGACAGGTTGTATTGGCAATCTATAATTTAGTTGACTGAATTATACAGCGGCACATAGAAAACAAGCGTGTTATGCTAGGTTAGGGATGAAACGTTCGTATATATAAAAGCCTTACGAATACCAGTGTTACAAGGAATGTAGGTTTAAAGGTATATATATATGCGTGTATATTTCATAAACAGTACCTAACAAAACCATGACTCACTATTCACTCAATTATAGCACATAGAGATCAACTGCGATGTATATTAGCCAGGGATGGATTCCAAACTGAGTATAATACATTGAGTTCTAATTTGTTATTTAGTGCAATATCACATTGAAATCATCTTGTCGTGTTGAAAAGGGGAGAGGATGTAGTGGTTTAACCTCTACATAAACAGAAAGTAGCCACAGAGAAACCGTATTGCCGTACCATACACTGTGATGGAATTAAATGGTGGTTTTAATCTGGTAGTAAGTCTCACGCAGTATGCCACTAGGCACGTTCGAGCATTGTGACTGTATGTTAGGGTTATTTACTCCTGAACGGACTTTACTTTTCCTCCGTTAATTTACGCACCGTGTTCACATCATTCCCCATCCTTGATATTTATTAGTTGAGGTAGCAAGTATATATCACTAGGTCAGGATCTACACATTTTTTGCCTGGCACGTACAGAAAATTAATCACAAGATGTACTAATGAATTGAATGAATTTTCCAAGTCAAGCGTTAGTCAGTTGTAACCTTGACCCTATATTCTAATCAGGTAACCTAACGACCGCTAGATGTTTTGTTCGTAGTTCGAGTACGGATTGCGTAATACTCTGCGTCCAACCATATTAAGCTGTAATGCCATATAATGAAAGTTAACTCTACAGGCCCGCAAACAATCGTATTCAGTACCAAACCGAGGTGAAATAGAGCTGCGCAGTATTACCAGTATAGCCCGCGGTAACGTGACCGTGTATCGTGACGTATACAGCGATACCTTGTGTGGTTGTAGTGGTGTACCCCGCTATACTTTGCATAGCCTTTATACAATTCATCTTTGTCTGATCCGACCACCATTCCACAGCTATAGTAAACGCATATCATGCTAAGCACCCTATTCTTTAGTGCCTAGTAGAGACTAGTCTTGGCGCTGTCTTTAATGTGATACAATACACTTACATATACTTCG
>NW_014577459.1:240411-258946 GCF_000485595.1 Priapulus caudatus
TCAAGTAAACAGGAGGGTTAGGGTGCCGGCTGCCGGGCATATAGCCACAGCGTTATTTTTAACAAGTTTGAGAAAGTTACTAAAACTATACATTGAAATCAGGGAGTATTTTACTCCTGACGGTACTTTACTTTTCCTCCGTTAATTTCGCACCCTGTTTCACATATTCCCCATCCTTGTATTTTATTAGTGGGTAGCAAAAATATATCACTAGTGGTCGTGATCTAACATTTTTGCTGGCAGTAAGAAAATTTAATCACAAGATGTATAAATGATTGAAGATTTTCCAAGTAACCGTTAGTCAGTTGTACACTGACCCATATTTCTAAGCAGGTAACCTACGACCTAGATGTTTTGTTCGTAGTTCAGTAGATGCGTTATACTCGCACCATTAAGCTCTGCCCCATATAATGAAAGTTAACTTACAGAAACATCGTTATTCAGACCAAACAGGTGAATAGAGGTGCGCAGTATTACCAGTATACCGCGGTACGTGACCTGTACCGGTACGTACAGCGATACTTTGTGTGGTGTAGTGGTGTACCGGCTTATACTTTGCATAGCTTTATAAATTCATCTTTGTCGATCGACACCATTCACGCTATATACGCATATCTCTAGCACCTATTCTATATGCCTAGTAGATAGTCTGCGCTGTTTTATTTGTACATACTTCATTACTTCACCGGCGCGCGTACACCGTATGCGGCCCGTGTACACTGTGTGCGGCCCGTGTACGCATCATACACGCGCGCGTACAGTGTATGCGGCCCATGCACGCATCATACACACGCGCGTACACTACACTGTGCGCGGCCCGTGTACGCATCATACACGCGCGCGTACACTGTGTGGGGCCCGTGTATGCATCACACACGCGCGCGTACAGTGTATGCGTCCCATGCACGCATCATACACACGCACGTACACTACACTGTGTGCGGCCCGTGTACGCATCATACACACGCGCGCGTACACTGTGTGCGCGAGTTATATTCTTCTGACCTGTTCTTGAAATTGCGGTAATACCGTGGTACTTTGGTAAAATACCATGGTATACCGCGGTACAAAAATTTTTGCGGTACCCAACTCTACAGGTGAATCAGTTGTCAATTTGTCTATAATGGTTTCCCATGAGTTTCATGAGTCTTTACATTTGCTTAGTATTGTCATGTAATAACCAGGGTCACATTCAGTACCCATTGGAAATGGAAAATGTTGCTGCTATGCTGGTAACTAAAATGTCATGTTTTTAAAAATGGGACATTATTTGGTGTTTTGCTTGTCTCTGTAGTCATATAAATAGAGGTTATAGTATGTATGTGTTGGATGTCCTTACACCATGGTTGCATGTATCTAAGTGGTTTACCTACAGTGTTTATGTTCTATAAACTGGGGCATGGTCCCAAATGTCATTGACAGGTCGGAAGTAAATATCAAATCCATTCAAGCGCCACTGAGTCAAATGACCCATTTCAGATTACTATGGGAAGGAAGTTCTCAATTTCCAATCTAAGTGACAGTCATGTTAGCCTTGCATTTAATGTGAGATCTGCATAGGAGGAGTGATAGGCTGTAGGAGTGTCATGTAATGCATATTCACATTTCACATGGATGTGTGCGCGGGGTGCGCGTGTGTGTGAAATTCATTGAATCTTAAGGACTACTTGTTTTCAGTAATCAACTTACCAGTTCATAAGTTTAATCCAAACATTAAAAGTTACTTCATTTCAGCAGTAAAAAAATCTATCCGTGATTGCAATGGGTCTGGCAGTTTATGGAAAACGAGAAATAATTGATAGATTAGATCAGGAGTAGATAAAGACGTGATTAGATTTATAATTTTTTTAATAAATAACTACTATTGCTGGTTTCTAGACTACTAGCTATCTAATAGTGTTTTTCTGTTGTCTTGTAGGAGAGCGAGGGTGGTTTTGACGAAAAAGGTATGTGATCTAGTTATTTGTTATATTCTAGATTTTGTTAATGTTCATTCACTGCTTTGGTAATGACCAACTGTTGGCAATTAATTTAATATTAAGTGTTATTTTTTAAACATCAAATGTTTTTGAATTTGAGAGAAGTATTAGACCTTTGCAATATTATACTTACAATAATCGTTTAAAAGCTGTGAAGATTTGGCAGTGAACGTGCCTTCATCATAGAAACGTGTTCTATGACAATTTTAGCAGTTAAAATATTTCTTATTTCTTTTAAAACTGTTTTCAAGAATTTCTTTTAAGAAGAAGTTCCCATTAAAAGTTTGTGACAGTTTTAGTGTGTCATTATTATTATTATAATGACTGATAGTGAAAGTAGAAATACCTGTAGTATAGTAGTACTATACTGACTCCTTGAATCCATCAGCACATGACATGTGTATGTGTACGTAAAGCTCGAAGTAGAATCATAAAATTCGTGAACCAACTCCAGATTAACTTTTCAACTCGGTCCCATGACGTTCTCCTCTAGCTAATGAATGAGTGGGAATTATAGCATACTAGGTGTTCTTGATTGAAAACAGATGGAGAACACACTTAAAAAACTCGCAGTCTCCGTCTTGGCAACGACAAAATTTGGCATTGCAGTATATAGACAGACCCTTCTGGCAATGCATGCTAACCGGTTACTGAACTTTCTCTAGTGTGTTCGTCAGTTGTTGATGCCAACAAAAACTTACGTAGTCAGTCTGATAATTGTATAGTAGTGGTTGTCTTTTTATCATGTATGTATTTCAATGGCATATTTCCTATTTACTATTCCATGCAAAGACACGAAAAAGGGTAAGATATGAACGCCTGAAAAGGGAACAAGCTAGTCTTAAACTTAAAGTATCATTAGCGATATGGCATATATGTGTTGGTAGCATGGTAGGAATGCATCTGATGCATTCCTTTGCTTGGATCATTGGCATTCTTCAGTAGGGGGACTTTCTCACTATATTCACCCAACTGACATGTACTTGCTGACTGCCCCCACTGACATACTGTACATCATTCTGGTTACCCCTGCTTCCCAATTAGCTACAGAGGCACCTAATACTTTCCTGTCTTTGGTGAGTGTTCAGAGATCGCTGCACGTGTTTATATCCGCGTAACAGCCATGCATGCTTTGTAGAGATAATTGGAATATGCGCAAGAAATAACTAAGTTATCGGCTCTGTTGTGGTGGATACTAAAGTGAGGGGATTTCACAAGATTGTGATTGTCTGGCTGGATGGTGTTGGTTTGCATGTATTACTTCAGTGGTCCTTATAACATGTGGGTGTGTCTTCCATGTTTCTTTACCTATACATCTGTGTACAGCATGTGTTTGTGCACTTTTTCTGCATGCACGGGGTGGGGAGTTCCTATATTATTTTTAACAGAGTAATTCGGTATAAGTCGGGCGGTGAAATTGTTCGTGATCTATTTTGCTATAATTAACATGTAATATTTTTCCTTTCACATTAAGTCAGTGCTAAAATTATTGTACCGTACACACAAATTTATCTATCATTCATTTCTGTACTGTTCGCAAGTTAATGCATTGCCCTGTTTCTTTAGGTTACAGTTTGAAGATATTAGTAATATGTTTTTAACTGTAATTGGAACGATGATTGTTTCATGTGGAAGATTATGTTGCACATAATTATATTCATAACCATGTAATAAATATGTTAAAATTTTACTGCTCATGGCAGTAGGCTTGACTATAGACTATGTATGTTTTTCCAAAGTGATTTTATGCATTTTTATGCCATTCGCAAATAATGCAGAAATATAATTATTTGTTTGGATATGTTTCAGATGTTGAGCTATCAGAGTATGGGAGTGCAGAGGAAGATGACAAGGAGGTATGGCTGTAACAATGATTTTAGATTTAACAAGCTGTTAAGCTCTGTCCATTATAGAAGATAGCTGTTATCCAATGTGACATATGTGCTTTTTGTAATTGTTAAATACAGCATCACTATCTCCAAATATATTTGTTGCCGTTAAACTATCTGTAGTTATAAAAATTGTAATCACAAGCCATCATTTGCAGCATGAAGTGTTGTAACAGCTACACTCTCTGTTTTTGCTGCCTGTCTCGGTTACACTAGTCTGTCTGGTGCTACTGGTTTTTGCTCTACCTCTTTGTTTTTACATCATCAAGCCTAACGATATAAATTAAGGGTGGAGAAGATGTTTTCTACTACTGTATCAATTGCATAAATCTGTAGCAGGAGTACTAAAAACAACATGGGAAATGCGGCATATTTTTTGTAATATTACAGGAGTGCGGGGTAAAGTGAAAGGAGCGTGTTGCGTATCAATCATTATAATTTATATTAGGAAATTGAAGCCTGTTACCGGTATATTAGTTTTTATGTACTGCAACATTTCTTGTAGAGAATTACCTATATCATCTGAGTTGGAAATCCTTTGTTACTGGTAAAGTAAACATGTATCGCTATACTCTACAGTGTTTCCCCCATGAATTTCAGGAATGTCGTTATTGGATGGATAGTTGAGGGCCCGGGAGGGGTTGTAGCCATTGTAGTCAATTACACGGCATAAGCGACCCTAATACACAGGCAAAGTCTATCAGTTTGGACAGTTGGAGACGTATACGAAAGGCTGTGAAACAGCAGGACTGTTGTGGTTGTTAAAAGTCATGTCGATTAAAGTAATATGGATGTCCAAGGATTTATGGGGATGTCACAAATTAGCTTCAGCATTGAAAGCGCATCAGACCCGACATGCATTAAATGCTTGGGGAGAACCGTGCTATGTGTACAGGAAGTTTTCCTCTCCTCTACTCATCCACTTGTTCCTGATATACTATTGCATCACATGCATATATACACATCGCATGTGTAACTCTCTGTTGTAGGACTATAAAGAGAAAGGAGAGTCAGAAGAGTTAGCAGATTATGGAGATGAGAACCTGGAAAAATATTTGTTTCCTGAACCAGAAGAAGGAGAGTATGATGATGTGGAAGAAGAAAAATTTATTGACAAGGAGCGGGAGAGTGGGGATGGCCAGGTGAGAACTGACTCATGGTCACTTGTGGGGACTGACTGATGGGAAGGATGAATATCTTTTGCAGTTGTATATGCTGTAATTATTAGCTCATCTGACATAGTCAGATGCAGCTTGTAGAATCACATGAGCGTCCATCCGTCCGTCCGTCAACAGTTGGGCACAAATCTTAACCGCTCGACGTACGGTCTTGATATTTGGGACGTGGAGGGGGGGGGGTCGCAAAAAGGACTCGGGATGTCGAATTTGAGGGTCAAGGGTTAAAGGTCAAGATGTGTCAATGGAGGGGGAATATTTCCCCCTTAACTTAAGGTATAGGAAGAAATACGGAATTGCGGCACAACTACTATGTCATTTGTTCATATAGAAATTACTGTGTGTAATTAAAATTACTTTGGTGTTTCTGCGCTCGCTTTATTCTGTCAATCTTTGACCAGGAGGAGCCAGCGCCAAAAGAGTTGGACAAAGATGAAGATCGACAGAATCCCCAGTACATCCCCAAGAAGGGCTTCTTCTATGAACACGATACAAGAATGGGGGATCCAAAAGAAGAGCTTGCAAAGTATTGCCTCTTCGTTTTCTGTGCAGTAATGCACCTATTTAGCTGATAGTTATATGTTGGAATCAGATGGTTGTAGCAACTTATGGGCAGTGCGCGAAATTAGCACCATTTTGCCGGCGGCCGCCGGTTCAACCCCCTAAACTGCCGGTTCACCCTCCCATATAATCGGTCCACTTGGCCTATCTTGCATTTATATCAACAATACCGATTTCCTGACTAGTTTTTACTTAGTGACTACTAAAAAGTAAATCATGTTCCAGCAATTCCTGTCAAACAATAACAATGATATCCACTGATAGCATGAAATACTGAAATACTATGAGTATGCCTTATAAACACAAAGCTAATACTTTTATTAATAATGGAATAAATTGAACAAAATTAAGGGCCTGTTCAAATTTGTTGGGGCCTGTTTACAATTTTGGGTGGGCCTGGTCGCATTTTGGCTAATTTCATGCCCTGCTTATGGGTGTTAGTGTAAAATACCTGTTGATAACATTTGTGATTATTTAACTGTCGTGCACAAAACACTGCCAACAGGGAGGAGAAGCTAAAGAAGCTAAAAAAGCTCTGGGGAAAAGAGGATGAGAAGTGGCTCCATGATGCCTACAAGGAAGATGAACAGGCACCGAAGAGCCGGGAAGAGTTGGTCGCACTATACGGCTATGACATCAGAAATCCCGAGTCAGACCTGAAGAGGCGACACAGAAGGAAATACACGTGAGTGTAATATTTTGGCACAGACTACATGTATGTAGGAGGTTTGCTTGATTTGCATGATTGTTTTTATCTTGATTACATGAGAGAATAAGTTCCTACTAGTGCCATTCTAATGCCGACACTCTATGTAAAATCAGCGCTGGCTCGTAGTATTTCGCAGCAGCAATAATCTATTTATAAACGTGCATCTACACGCGTACATTGGCATACCCAGTTTTGGGCAGAAACATTAATACCTTTCGAGGATTGTAGGTTTAGGAGACCAGCTTCTAGCAGATAGTTATAAAAAGAAGTGACTAGGATTAAGTTCTATCTCTACATCGTAGTCAAGTACACAAAAGTTGAAGAATCTGATCAAATATATAATGTGATGGCAAGAAGTGTCCCAACAGAAAACTTGGTGAATGAATAAAAAATATAAGTACACAGTAAATGTGTTAAACAAGGATGAAAAGAATCGAAGTCCTGCTCAGCTCGAGAATAATATCTCGATAAAGGCACATACCTTACAAATCTGCAGGCCTAGTAAAATAGGCATATGTTACAACTACACTACACTATTACAACACTACCAGGGGCCGGTTTCACGAAGCGTGATTAACTTTAATTATGATTAAATCACTAATCATAATTAACCTTCTGTAATTATGATTAGTTAATTATGATTAGTTAATCATACTTAAAAATCTGTTTCACGAAGCGATTTAAGTACATATTTAACTAATCACATAATTAGCCGACTTAAACATGAATTTACACTGTATTCAAAATGGCGGGCAACGCCAAAAGTATCTGCAAATGGGAAAATCTTTCCTTGGGGAAAAAATTGAAGTAAAATTTCCAATTGTAAAATCTGCAGCGTACTTAATATACTAGTACTACCTACATATTACTACTAGTACTAGCAACTAATTATGATTAGTGGATTTAATCATGCTCCTGAGTAGAATTAAATATTGTGATTAACTTAATCATGATTAAAGTTAATTACACTTCGTAAAACAGTCACTACAATTTAAGTACGGGAAGTTAATCATGATTAGTGATTTAATCATGATTAAGGACTTAATTACGCTTCGTGGAACCGGCCCCAGGACATTTACAGACCTGTGGTACCTGCAACCCACTCATTTGTAGTGGTGTGGGAGCATATGCCACCTCACGGAAAGTTCGCAGTGCATTGTGAATTTCGCAATGAAAACTTTGTTTTGCTAGAAAACCAATTCCATTTCAATTGGCTAGAATCCTGATAGGCATAATTACTATATCTCAATAATCATTCATCATTAAATATCAATTATAAATAATTATCGTATATAAAACGTTTTTTTTTATTTACTAACAGGAGAGGACAAGCAAAGTACGAGCGAGACTGGAAGGACGTGGGAGCTTACAGGAAGGAGCTACCCCTGAGGAGGGGAAGAGGAGGCCGCGGTGGACCTTCCTACAGAGGACAGGATGAACGAGACAACAGCAACGAGGAACTGAACAGAGGAAACGACTCGACTCGCGGCGACTACGAGCTGTCTAACCGAGGCCGCACGCAGTCGAGTCGAGGCGGTCGCGGAGGTCAGCGAGGGTTCAGGGGGTCGTCGCAGGGTCACACGCCGTCGCGCGACTACAGACAGGGCCACCAACGATCGTCGGACGACAGGCAGGACGGCGAGGATGTTTGCGGGGACGGCCCTCTGGTTAAGACCGAGTCGGAGGGAACCGCGCCTGCCGGCACGGCGAACAAGTCACAGGACATGCGGCAGACCATTCCCAAGTCGCACCCGTCGGACGACGGTCAGCCTATGGCGGATAAGGTCAGCGGTCCCAAGGCTTACTCGCGCGTGCGCAGTAACGCGCACAAACCGAGAGAGGTTACGGATGAGAACCTAGCGACTGAAATCGAAAAGCTCGATTTACGCACTAAGAAAGAGGGAACAGCAGAGAGCAAGAGGAGAGATGAAGAGGACAGTGTCCAACCCACTAAACAGACCAGTGCACAGCAGAAGAGCCCCCGGACCAGCCAGGGTGAGCCATTTATCTGCGATATTAAAATTGAAATCTATAATAAAATCATGCAAGTCGTTTGCATAAAGGGGGGCTTATGTTGGGCTTGCGAGCCGACTCGACTGGAAGCAACTGGCTGCAATTCACTGCGACTGCAGTGCTTAGGTCGGTCGACTGCGACGCGACTGCCTGCGACTGGCAGCCACTAGTTGCTCGGAATAGAACAGTGGGCAACTGGACGCAACTAGTCGCTGCCGATCGCTTCCAGTTGCTCGAAATCCAGTTGCTTCCAGTCGAGTCGGCTCACAAGCCCGTCATAAGCCCCCCTTAAGGATCATCATCATCATCAGTTGGGCGCGCCCGAAATCGTGGTGAGTTTGTATTCGTCATGACTTTTTCGATTGCTAGGAGAACATTAGCAGTTGTAACTCCTGCTAGTGTATACGGAATAAATAAAACGGTATAATGCATAAGGATATGTGAGGAAAAAAACGTGTTGGGATAATTTGTATCTATAGTTGATTCACTGCCTGGTAACCATATTCTAATACTTCTAGATTCATCGCAAGGCGATCGCTCACCACGGAACAATTATGACAACAAGCGTGCTCAGGTGGCGCCACGGTTTTCCCGGCAAGAGGGGGCACGTCAGGAAGGACGAGGCGCAAAACGATACTCGTCACAGAGACAGAGGAATCTCCCAGACTCTGCACAGCTGCCATACCAGGGTGCTGTCCTTGATGTTGGTGCACAGTTCTTTGAACCGGCTGGTATGATTACATATATCTATGTGGGTGTGTGCATGCGTACATACGTGCATGCGTGCGTGCGTGTGTCTGTGTGTGTGTGTGTAGGGGGTGTAGGTGCATGTATGTATGCACACACAAACACACAGACGTATGCACTTGCATGCATACGTACCGATAGAGAGGCGAGAGTAGAGTGGGAGGGGAGAGAGAGAATGACAGAAGCAGAGACAAAGAGAGACAGAGAGAGAGAGACACAGACAGAGACAGAGAGAGAGAGAGACAAAGACAGACAAACACTAGTGCGAGCCAGAACTATGTAGGTATGCAGCATGGAAAGAATAGAGATGAGTCGAAAGATTCCAGATGATTCCGTGCTACTCAAACAGCACACGTGCACGCTCATAGTGCACGCATTATAGCATATGGCGGCCACCTATTGGCAGTTATGACAGTTATTCTGGTAGTGTAGCAGATAAGTGCAGTGATATGATAAATTTAATTAGATTTAAATTTTTATTATTCTCTGGTGTGAGATATCAAAATCCTGGCACATATTCGTTAGGCTGCTGTAAGGAGAGGAGTAGGATCACTTCAAGCCTCTGACCACCTCCGTTTTGTGTGAAACAGCTGTCAAAAATGGAAAGAGATAGACGTTTTGTGTTCTGCATTCAGCTTTGCAGGTGCATGAGCCGTAGAGTGACAAGTTAAGGCCATGGAGCTATTGTAGGCATTTCTCATCGATATATAGATGCAATGTTACACCACGTGCAATGCTAATATTTTAGATTCGTATATTTTTGTGTCATGTAGGCTTTCAAGGTCAGGTGTATCCAAACGAACCACCGCCGCCACCGCCACCGCCACCTGGTGGCACTGTGAGATTTCAGCAGCCGATGATGCAGTACCCAACTGATATCAGGGTTTCTTCTCACGGTTAGTTGTACATTGTTTGGACAGTGAGATGATGAGATGAGTAGTCGTGCTCCAAACAGTGTTTGTTAGTGGCAAGAACATATAGTTAATAGTTATAGTATAGAATTACGTTAGTAGAACTTGTTAGTAGCACATATCTCACATGGTATTCAGTGTTTTTGCTAAACTTCGTAAAACCAAATTGAGATTACATTGTGTGTGTATACGTTACCTACGTGTACATCATATATATTTATTCTTCCTTACAGCGATTAGGTCTCAGCCACCGCCTCCGATTCCGAGATCACCCCACAATAGGATGGTCTTCCCCCCACCTCCCCCGATACCGGTTTCATTTACACCAACGGTTGTCTCGACCGTAGCGATGTCGCAAGCCATGCAGGGGCCAGCACCTCATTACAGGTATGGGCAATAACACAGGTATGAGCAGTAATACAGGCCAGACCTAGCCCCGTGACAGATATGTACAGTCAAACCATTCTTAGGCATCAAATCTCAGGCACCTATCTATAAAGGCCATTTGGCATTTTTCCTTGACTGGCAGTTTTACAATCAAAGGCCACGTCTATAGAATGTACACATGTCGTCTATAAATGGTACTTCTTTCTAGAATTTCTTTTGAGTGACCATTATATACACGTTCAACTATAGTAACATATATACACGTTCAACTATAGTAACATATATACACGTTCAACTATAGTAATACTAATATACGAACGTTCAAGCTATAGTAACATATATGACAATCGTGTCAACTATAGTAAGCATATATACACGTTCACTATAGCTAACATAATAACAACGTTCAACTATAGTAACATATATACACGTCACTATAGTAATCATATATACAACTTCAATCTAATAGTAACATATATACACGTTCAAACTATAGTAAATATTTAAGTACACGTTCAACTAATAGTAACATATATGACACGTTCAAACTATAGTAAGCATAAGTATACACAGTTCAACTATAGTAACATATATAAACGTTCAACTTATATGTAACATATATATTAAACACGTTCAACTATAGTACATATCACACGTTCAACTATAGTAAATATACACACGCACGTTCAACCTATAGTACATATCATACAGCGTTCAACCTATAGTAACATATATACACGTTCAACTATGAGTAACATATATAGCACGTTCAACTATAGTAACATAATATACACTTCAAATATAGTAACATATATACACGTTCAACTTAGGTAACATAATACACACGTTCAACTATAGTAACATATGATACACAGGTTCCAAGCTATAGTAACATATATAACAGGACACGTTACAACTATAGTAACATATATACACGTTCAACTATAGTAACATAGTACACACGTTCAACTATAGTAACATATATAAGCACGTTCACTATAGTAACATATATACACGTTCAACTAATAGTAAACATATATACACCGTTCAACTATAGTAACATAATATACACGATTGCAATCTATAGTAACATATATACGAGTTCAACTATCAAGTAACATATTTAGCACGTTCAACTATAGTAACAATATATACACGTCCACTATAGTAACGATATATAACACGTTCAAACTATAGTAACATATATACAGTTCAACTATAAGTAACATATATACAGCGTTCAACCTATAGTAACATATACAACAGTCAGTTGCAAACTATAGTAATCATATACACACGTTTCAACTATAGTATACATATACACACGTTCAACTATAGTAACATATATACACGTTCACTATAGTAAAAATATATACACGTTCAACTATAGTAACCTATATACACGTTCAACTATAGTAAACCATATATACACGTTCAACTATTAGTAACATATATACACGTTCAAGCTATAGTAACATATATACAGCGTTCAACTATTAGTAACGATATATACATCGTTCAACTATAGAACATATATACAACGTTCAACTATAGTAACATATATACACGTTCACTATAGTAACATATACACACGTCAACTAATAGTAACATATATACACGTCTTCAACTATATGTAACATATAGACAACGTTCAACTATAGTAACATAATCACACGTTAACTATAGTAAACATATATACACGTTTCCAACTATAGTAACATATAGTACACGTTCAACTAAGTAACATATATACACGTTAACTATAAGTAACGATATAACACGTTCAACTACTAGTAACATATTAATACAGCACAGTCCAACTTAGTAAATCAATATATACAACGTTCAAACTATAGTAAGCATAATATTACACGTTCAGCTTAGTAACATATGATAACTACGTTCAATCTATCGTAATGCATATATACAGCGTCAAATCTAAGTAACATATATACATCGTTCAACTATAGTAACTATATATACATCGTTCAATCATAGTAACATTATAACACGTTCAACTAGTAGTAAACATATATACACGGTTCAACTAGTAGTAACACTATATACACGTTCAACTATGAGTAAATATATACACGTGTCAACTATAGTACAGTATAGTACACAGCGTTCAACTATAGTAACATATATTACACGTTTAACTATAGTAACATATACTACACGTTCAACTATAGTAACAATATACACGTCAAGCTATAGTAACATATATACACAGTTCGCAACTATAAGTAAACATATATACACGTTCAGCTATAGTGAACATATGAACACGTCAACTATAGTAACATATACTACAGTTCAACTATAAGTAAACATATAATACACGTTCAACTATAGTAACATTATATACACGTTCAACTAATAGGTAACAATATACAACACCGGAAAGGAGGAGCACGTTCAACTATAGTAACATATATAACACGTTCAACATAGTAGAGCATATACACAACGTTCAAATAATAGTAACATATAAGTAACAACACGTTCAACTATAGTAAATATACACACGTTCAACTATAGTAACATATATACACGTTCAACTATAGTAACATAATGAACAACACGTTCAACTATAGGTAAACATAGTATACACGTTCAAACTATAAGTAACATATAATCAGCGTTCCAAACTATAGTAACATATATGAGCACGTTCAATATAAGTATACATATATACACGTTCAACTATAGTAAATCATATATACACGTTCAGACTGTAGTAGTAACATATACACAATGCGACGTTCAACTATAGTAAACATATATATCCACGTTCAACTATAGTAACATGATACACACGTTCAACTAATAGTAACATATACACACGTTCAATCTATAGTAACATATATACACGTTCAAACTATAGTAACATATATAACGTTCAACTATAGTAACATAATATACACGTTCAACTATAGTACATATAATACACGTTCAACTATAGTAACATATATACACGTTCAATATAGTAAACATATATACACGTTCAACTAAGTAACATATATACACGTTCACTAATAGGTAACAATATGATACACGTTCAAACTATATAACATATATACAGCGTTCAACTAATAGTACAATATATACAGTTCAACTATAGTAACATATATGACAGCGTTCAACTATAGTACCGATATATACACGTTCAACTAGTAACATATATACTCACGTTAACTATTAGTGAACATATATACCGTTCAACTATAGTAACATAATATACACGTTCAACTATAGTAACATATATGACACCGTTCAACTAAGTAACATATATACACGTGTCAACTTATAGTACAATATATACAGTTCAAACTATAGTAACCTATATACACGATTCAACATAGTAAACATATATACACGTTCAACTATAGTAACATATATACACGTTCAACTATAGTAACATATATACACGTTCAACTATAGTAACATATATACACGTTCAACTATAGTAACATATATTGCAGAAATTATCTGACATATCTATATAACAAATACGACCTCATAAGCATGCCCTTGTGTGGTTACAATAATTACTTCATGTTTCTCCTAAGGACAGTGGCTTATTCGGTCATTGATTATGTGTTGCAGCACACAGGGCAGTGGTGTGAGTTACACCCCAGCATATCCACTGCCACAAGCAGCTATGTCCCCAATGCAGTTCCCTCCACCACCACCGGTAAGTTTCTTCTTGCCTAAATTCCACGTAGATCTAGTGACTAAAGTGGAATTCTGTTATACATAGGACTTAATCCTGGATTAAAAGTGTGTAGTAGTTTGAGGGTTGTTTTAAGTAGTCGATCTGGTGTGGTGAGTGCGGTGGGGTGTGGTGTGGTGGGGTGGGGTGGGTTGAGTTTTTTGCTGTGTTTCTCGGTTTATCGTATTACAGCAGTTATAGGTATATTAATCTCTTCCATGTTTTGGTGGCTATTTGTTAGGGTCCTCCCCCACCTTGTCAGGGTCCTCCCCCGCCTACAGAATTCAGTAGGGGAGGAGTGACTTACTACGCCCCCGAAGCACAGACATCGATTATAAAGAAACGGTCACCAGGAAGACGACCCAAGCTAGCAATTCCGATTCTACCACCACCGGTATGTAGCACACAGCTGGAGCATCGCTGTCTAGTGTAAAAAGTTTCCCCATCGAATGAAGACTGTAGATGTGTAGCTGCTAAACTTCCGTTTAGTAAACTTTAAAAAAAACGTTTGTTTAAAAAACTTCTCGTTTAGTAAACTTCTCTTTAGTAAATTTTTTGTTTGCAAATCTCATTGGTTGTGTAAGTCTGCATTTTTTTTTTTTTGATGTATCATTTTTGTATTGTAGGATAAGCAGGAGGGAGCTGTGGATAAAAAGGACGATGAGGAGGACATGAGCGGTACTCCTCCTTCCAATGCCGTTGTCGTTGAAGGGGACGACGACCTGCAGGAAATGTCTGCTGACGTCGACAGTGGTCCCGGATCTGTGGTGGATCTCAGTGATAGGATCACGCCACTGAGTTCTACTGACGCGGCCGTACTTCCTCCAGAGTTTGTACCGCGGCAGCAAGAAACGGAAGCTGCATCGGAGGATCATCCTGATGAATCCACGCAGGCTGATGAAACAGCTGACTCTGTAACTGTTGATGACCAGCAGCAACAAGAACCATCCAGCGAGATAATGTCCCCACCAGTCCCCGGCAAACAAGCACCATCTAATGAAAGTGATTCTGCGAATACATCTATTGCAGAAGAGGTTCGTCAGAAGAGTAGCGCAGTTGTGGATAGGCCTGTTGGTTGTGAGGAACCTGCTAGTCCCACTGAGCAAACAGCAGTTAGTGGTGAAATTGCTGTATGTGCAAGTGTACACACTGCAGATGAGAGTAGAGACACTTTGGATACCAGTGGAGATACTGCCGAAGCGAGTGAAAATGCTGTGTGTGAAAATGCAAGTGCATCTGCAAGTGCAACTGATGAAATGCCGGTGGATAGTGGAGAAGTGGTGATTGCCAGTTCAGATACTGTAGATACGAGCAACAAAGTTACCAGTGATGCAACAGAATCGGTAGATGAAGTGGTAAATGAAGCTGTTGAATTAAGTAATGAAATTGAACAGGGGCAGTCCTAGGTTTCGCACTGTTTCTAAAACAACCATTAAGCCAGTTGTCTGATAAATATTTATTATACCATAAAAACCTGCGCATATCAGTTATTGATATTTGTCTATGCTAGAACTATGCCTAACCATATAACACAACAATGGTAGACAGTGTGCCAATAAGATGCATTATCACTAATTTTATAGCACTTGCTATTTGGTATTGGAGACAATGTTTCCACGTTTAGATTGCATTTCTGGTGATAATATGCATTTGGTGTAAAACCAATATTTTATTATTTAATAAAGGTAATCTGTGGTGGAATCTCTTGTTTAAGTACACCTCCCAACTAACATATGGAGGTTTATGTAAGCCTTCAAAGATGTTTTATACATCCATGATGATTGGTTGATTAAATCTATTTATCATTTCTATGTTCAAAAGCCAGTAGAGTGTAATGTTGGGCTTCAACGGTGTACTCATTTAATTTTAATATGATCAAATTTCTGTTTTATAGTAAACAGATCTGATAATTCAATTTATTGCTTTTGTTGTAATGTAGTTAAGCATGACGTGGAACCGTGAATAATTGAAATTGTTAGGCAGGCATATGCGCTTGACCTAATGGCTGGGTTGTCGCGTGATTATACTGTTATAGATCGTTATCGCGTGTAGTGTCTGTCATTTAAAGTTGGTGCTGAGTATGTATAACTATACAAAGGTAGCTTGTTGTAGAGAATTTTTCGTGTACTGTATTGTTTAATCTACCCAAGCTTTCTCTATTTATTGGGTATATACACCATTTAATCGACATTTTTCTGGAATATTGAGTAAGTCTGATGAGCCTTGCTTGTCCCGTGTGGCCAAGTTACCAATTTTACATTGCTATGGTTTATGCATGAATAACTTTTCAACGTGTTTACTTTTGTTTCTATTCTTTAGATATTTGGGTTTGACTAAAGTGTGATGGTGGAGGTCAAAGTCCTGACAAGCATTCCTAAAAAGAATGTAAATTATATTTATGACTTTCTGTTGGCAATAATTTTTGTCAAATATTGTTATTACATGTAATTGAGCATTATATGTGGTTTTATGATCCGTGGTACTATTTGTCTGCTGATCTCTCTACACGCACTTCAGTTGATCCTTTGTAATCTAAGATAGGTACAAACCCCGTATACACGATCACAGAATGCATTATCAAGCATGTTGGACCGTGTATAATATAGATGGTCTTCATTAAAATGCGCTTGAAAGTATTTGTATTTCATGTGCAAAGTAGGTATAACAGAGCCTCATGTGCACAACTTCAAAGATTTTATATGCACCATTAATTACAATTATGGCATCCCAAGGATTTCGGGTATCGTCTTTCGTGTGCTGTAGTTCTCTCTAAGGAGAAAGACACCTGAAATATTTCGACTGTATTCATAGAATATTTTATAAGCACAGGTATTGTGAGTAGGCTTGTTTATGGCTGAAGTACATGTGTATGTCACCTACCTTCAAGGCATGTTACCTGCAACAGACACGTTGCCTGCCGTGAGCATGTTACCTATTGAGAAGATGTCGCCTGCTGCTGCAGATTCCTTACCTGTTGCAGGTAGCTTACCTGCGGTCACGGATACGTTGGCTGCAGCCGCTGATACCTTACCTGTTACAGACGCGTTACCTGGTGTGGTCACATTACCTTCTACGAAGACGTTACCTGTCGCAAAGTCGTTATCTCGTCGTCTCGCACCGTTACCAGGTGCTGCGGGCACGTCGACACCAGCGTTATCACCTATATAATACCCTGTGCCTGCGCGCATGTTCAGTAACCTGGTTTGGCATGTCACCTGCTGCAGATACACTGACTAGCGTGAGAGTGTAACGTGTTTCCTGCAGACGTGGCGACTAGCATGCATCGGTACGTCAGTTGCTGCGAATGTTTTGACTCTGAAGCTGTCTCCTTGCACAAGATGTGTGAGGACTGCTTATTACTGTGGAAAGTTAATTGCTACTGAGTCGTGCCTTCCATGGATACGTAACCGTTTCAAATTTTGTTTCTTCGTATTGTCCTAATGAGCTGTTATACTTTCAAATATAGTATTAATAGTATGTGCTGCCTGGTCATGTCACCCACCGACTTCAATTTCATTGTAATTGTGTAGGCATAAACTTGCTATTAAGCAGTACATTTTAACGGTGGGTTTTCAGCATAATCGTTCAATTGTTATTTTGCATCGATTGCAATACTTTAACATTTCTTATAGTAACTATAAGTAGAAAGTATTTGCATGTCCTCATTTTTTCATCCTACATTATTAAAATGACTATTGCGAGATTTTTGCTCAGAAAAACTAAATATAGCTGAATATAGTCTCACCTGACAGCGAAAATATCACTGATTACACCAACATTAAAAATACTAAGATTTTATGCAGTTATAGCATAGAAAATTGGATATGAACACATCGTAACAGCAATGCATTTTATCGTGTCGCGACAATGCCTAATAGTAATGGCAGAATTGGTACTTTTATTTGTGTCGGTGATTAATTGAAAACAAGTGCGTGATTTGAGAGAGCCATATGCTTTGTCTATGGCAGATAAGTGGTGGCGCCACAAGCTAATCCACACTTCCGCCTAGTTCAAGATAACAGAAAACGAATGTTTACGAAACTAGTTCGAACCCAGTAGTTCGAAAGGGTTTGTCTATATTCAGGCCGGTACAGGAGATAATTTGCATATTTTATCACGTGGTTTGTGTTATAACTAATCAGATGTAATCGCGTGTTCGTGACGTCACTTCCAGCTGTGAAGAAGATGGTGGAGAAGGTGGTGGAGAAGGAGGAGGGGAGAAGCTGGTGGAGAAGGAGGAAGGGGAGAAGGGATAAGGTGGTGGAGAAAGAGGAGGGGAGAAGCTGGTGGAGATCGAAGGAGGAGGGGAGAAGGGAGAAGGTGGTGGAGGAGGGGGAGAAGCTAGTGGAGAAGGAGGGGAGAAGGAGGAAGGGGAGAAGGGAAAAGGTGGTGGAGAAGGAGGAGGGGAGAGGCTGGTGGAGAAGGAGGAGGGGAGAAGCTGGTGGAGAA
>NW_014577459.1:258956-262480 GCF_000485595.1 Priapulus caudatus
TCTCTTCCTCCTCCACCACCTTCTCCCTTCTCCCCCTCCTCCTTCTCCACCAGCTTCTCCCCTCCTCCTTCTCCACCACCTTTTCCCTTCTCCCCTTCCTCCTTCTCCACCAGCTTCTCCACTAGCTTCTCCCCCTCCTCCACCACCTTCTCCCTTCTCCCCCTCCTCCTTCTCCACCAGCTTCTCCCCTCCTCCTTCTCCACCACCTTTTCCCTTCTCCCCTTCCTCCTTCTCCACCAGCTTCTCCACTAGCTTCTCCCCCTCCTCCACCACCTTCTCCCTTCTCCCCTTCCTCCACCACCTTCTCCAGCTTCTCCCCTCCTTCTCCACCGCGATTACATCTGATTGGTTATAACACAAACCACGTGACAAAATATGCAAATTATCTCCTGTACCGGCCTGAATATAGACAAACCCAGTTCGAAACTGGCAGTTTTTGGTGAATACGAAGGTTCTACGACATTTTATTGTTACTCTAGACAATTGCTGTTACTCAAGCAATAACGGTAGGTGTCATGAAAGTGGTCAAAACACTGGGAAATTTTCGCAATAATCGCTTTAATATGACAATATTATATCCTGCAGCAAGAATCAGTAGCTAAGTTAGCACTGGGCAGATAGCCAGAAGATGGCGTTGGCAGGAACCATCTATGTACCAAGTAGTTACGGTCTAAGGTGGATTAAATATTGTTTGAACCAGGTCAGTGTAAGTACAGTAGTGTGTTCTGTAAAATTGGTGCTTCATATGGAGGGATTTGTTATCCAACAAGCTTTTCTAAGCACAATCGACATCTAATAGCAGTCATTGTGAAACTTTACCTGTGATGGTATTCATAGGATTGATAACCGATCATTCATATACCCAATGTAAAACGTTTTCATTTATTAGGGGTTAGCATGAATCTGTATTTAAATGCGGCTTTGAAATGGCATACGCGTGTGAAGCATTGTCTAAGATAGGCATTGATTCTTCTATTACTAGTTTCATGTATTTTCGCTACAAGATGTTTTGGTGATTTCGTGATTCAGGTACAGAGTCTTAGATCCATGACTCGATGAGAACTGTTTCATAAATGTCTTAATTTAAAAGAGATAAACTGTAAGTAATGCTGACGATGTCTATTGTTATTATTGTCTATTGTTGCTTTTTTTACAAATATTTTTTACATTATATTCTTATAAATGTTATTTGGGTAGTTACATTAAAAAAAGGAAATAGCACATTTCATTAAACAGAGCCAAGTAAAAGTTATGGAAGTGAAAATCCTGTACTCCACCATTGCAGCTTTACATTCTATATGATGACCTATTCATCATTCATTCATATTATATATATATATATATATATATATCAGAAGTTAATAATGAGAAATTGTCAATTTTTATTCAGTTGTCATTGTCAGTTTGTCATTATTAACTCCTGATATATATATTATATATATCAAGAGCTAATAATAGTCTTGATATATATATATATATTATTATGTGTGTGCGTACGCGTGTGTGTGTAACCAAGAGCACGTAAACATGGGTAATCTTAAAATTCACTCATTTTGTAAGAACGATCTTTCAAATTATTTTAATCAGGAATGAAAATAACCCGGAATAAAACTGAAACGAACAAAAAATTATGATAACAAATGGTGTGTGCCGACACCCAAACTTCATCATTTTGTTTTACCAATATCAACAAGTGTCTCCCAGATACTGATGCTATTTCAATCTGACATCATAATGGCTGGCAACACTGATAGTCAAATGCAACATAGACCTAAGTACTGCTGACTTCAAAATAATATACCCCACCATTTTCTCTACGAATTTACACGGATCTCAAAAATGGCCCCAACAACTAAAATAGCTCGGAAATGTGCAGACCTGCCAAAAATTCTCATACCTGTTTGCTGTTTACACACCTGTACGATGGAAGTTTCATAAAAAGCCCACATGGCCACAACGAATGTGAAGTAGCTAGCTGAGAAAAATAGACCAAGTGATTTTGAAGACAAAACATCGTCACCAAATTCATTAAAACAGCTTTTTTATTTCTTATTCCAATAACATTTTTTTGCATTGCTATGCTTTTCTAAATTAATCGGTTGTAGTTAACAGAAAATACCCACACCTATCAACTTGTCAAAGTGTATTGCCTATGCAAATGCTGGGAGCTTGTAGACACACTGTGACATTAACGTTTAGACCTGTAAGTATGACTTTCAAACATAAAGGACTTAAAAATGATGACTTTCCTCACGATTTACTAGACTGCACTGTTTAATAGCGTGCACCAGCAAATAAATATTACCGTCATAGCCACAGCCTAGGCAAGTACTCACCTACACGTCTATCTCTATATAACAAATGAAGAAGCAACATCACATTAAAGTACCATCTAGTCATACCACTGTCAAACATTGGTGACATACATGGATTATAGCTATTATTTACATAGATAGGTGTAGCTGTTCAATGGTGTGCATGCTCATCTGGGTAGTAATGCTCGTACGCTGTCCGTCCAGCGACAGTCAGCACAAATGCAGCAAAGCCATACTTGAACCCTCGGAAAAAGGTGAGCATAAAGCGATGCTTGGGAGTGCCATAACCTGGGTGGTACCTCCACACCTCATTCCTGAAAGAATGCACAATAATTGTTTACATCAGCCTACATTTTGACTTTTAATGCTGATATAATCTCAATATAATAACATCTCCTCTTGCTGTGGTGATGCAATAATATATGTTTTATACAAATACACGTAATATATGAGTAGGAGAACAACGATGCTCAGCATCGTCTTGCAATACGAAGCAAAGGTTGGAGCCATGCAAATGAATAGGGATCATCCTTGAACACCCCCTATTATAATAGATGCTGTCACTTCGCCTTATATAAACCAATTACATAAGTAATGCACACAGTTGGTATTTCAACAAATCAGTCATCATACATGTTTTACACAGATTCACACCCATTTTGGATTTTAGGTTCAGGGTCATTTGAAATGGTCAGGTATCACATCAGGCATCAAATCCTACCCCACTGCACCATAACCATTCATTAATGAAACAAAAGAATGACAGTGTTCTAATTTTTGTAATATCTTCGTAACATGTGGCCCCTACATCTCATTTTGTAGACTGCTGCTTATATGCTTTGATCCACGACTATTGTAAGAGAACAATTAGCAAATTCATGTGTAACGGTCGATTTGCATATGTACACCAAGTTTTCCATCATTGATCGCTTGTGCAGGATCTATCTAATAACCCAAAGGTTGCAATCTATGGTTGGCTCTAAGAAGCGGTCATACAGCGAAACACGGTGTAAAATTCTTGCCACACAAAAACACATAGCTCAGTGTCCAAACATTGCCACAGCTGGCATTATATATGTAATACTAATAGTCAAAATTAAATAATAAACCACTGGCTTGCTGACGCAGATGGGGTCGTTGTCGTATCAGGTACTACAGATATGTACCCGAGGTAGTTTTAGGTTGTTTAGTATTATGTTTATATTTTTA
>NW_014577459.1:263274-266194 GCF_000485595.1 Priapulus caudatus
TAAAAATATAAACATAATACTAAACAACCTAAAACTACCCCGGGTACATATCTGTAGTACCTGATACGACAACGACCCCTTGAGCCTTGCTGACAGTAACTTGGAGCTGTCTGTTTACTGCGTTATATGCTGGTTTGTGAGACAAAGCGAATGAAAACCATTCATTTGGCACCATTCACGACCAGCTCGATTCGACTAGAATAGTAGAATAGGATATCGACTGACAGTAGACTTTAATGCCAGGCAAAGACATGGCACCGACAATGGACTGGAATTTCCCTTTTAATTTGGTTGTTTATTTTATTCATGTACTAATAATTGATTAATGTTTGTAGCTGAAAGTCAAACCTTACACACTAGCTGTGTCAGATTTGTTGCTGGTTCCGCACACACATTGCTGCATAGCCCTATGGCACAGCGAAGCTAGTTATCAGTAGTAGTACTAGTACTATAGTTCGTAGAAGGTTCCGCGATTTTTCATATTACCCACAATGCAACACCGCCGGCCATGACGATTACAGAAACCAGTTCAGGCATGGTACAAGTACGTTGAGCAACGCACTGTTCTCTGCTCATTTTATTCGCCTATTAAGGTTAGACCAAACCCAAATAGGCTAAAATGTTTATTATTAAGGAAATCCATCACAACGCCGCTCGCCTGCGGTGTTGCCAACTGCAGCAATCGGTATCAGAGAGAGCCACACAGCTTTTTTAGGCTGCCTAGCGTGATCACAACACAAGCTAAAGTGACGAGAGACAAGGCGGACCACAGACGCTTGGAGCATTTTCAATAAAAAAGCAATGCTGAATAAACACGAAATGTATTTACTACCAATGTCTTAATGTTTCTCTACTCCCTTTCGCCTAGTATTGCCGATAATTACCTGTAAATGGCGGTCAAATGCTCCTCTGCAACACACAGGTACACAGCACGCACGGCGCACGCCGCTACACATTTACACTTATATACATAATGCTATATCGCCGGCATCAAGTAGGCAGCTGTTTGAGTGGGGGTGGCGATTTCTCTTGCACGTGCAGCATACTCTTCATAAAATAGCACCGAGGCAACATGTGAACAGAATTCACCAATAGTCCAGTCAATATATGAAATACTCGGAACAAATTGCAACAGTAGGTTTTATTGTTGGAAGTTGTTGATTAAACCCTCCTAAACTTCATATGCAAAATCGGCCAAAATCGGACTACGGGAAACTGGCTAATTAGCGTAAATCCAAAATGGCCGCCATTTTTAAGTTTGAGGCTAGTTTGTCCTAGATAGTACAGGAGCTAAGAGCCAAAAATCAAATGAATGTTGTGCATTTTTTGACAAAAGCATGAAAAGTGGCATAAAGGTAGTTTAAGATATGTATATTCATATGAGATCGGGTACTCATCTCCATCGGCATGGTATCTGGGCGCCATCTTGAATTTTAAAATGGCCACCATCAAAATCCATTATCTTACATTTTTCAGCTAATTTTCAACATAGAAACAAGATTTTGGTGTCTAAAACCAACATTATCGGGGTCAAGAAACCCATTACAATCACAAAAAATGCACAACATTCATTTGATTTTTGGCTCTTAGCTCCTGTACTATCTAGGACAAACTAGCCTCAAACTTGAAAATGGCGGCCATTTTGGATTTATGCTAATTAGCCAGTTTCCCGTGGTCCGATTTTGGCCGATTTTGCATATGAAGTTTAGGAAGGTCTAATCAAAAACTTCCAACAATAAAACCTACTGTTGCAATTTGTTCCAGGTAGGCCAATAATTTTCATATATTGACTGGACTACAAGCCCGGCTTTACAATTACAGTGTGCTGACATGATGCCTGTCCCATTTATCTTATCGTGACTCATGCACGGATAGAGAGATGGTATAATCAGAGACTGGGAGTGCATAACACATGCTCGGATAACGTAGATGGGACTCTCACTGTTCACATGATAGATGTAGACTGATACACCACTAACCCAACCACAGAACAGTTGATCGTAGGCATCCAGACTTTTGTGGGTCTGAAAGTCCTTGAGTATAAAATGGACTCGGCTAGAATGTTAGGCAGTCCATTCACGAGATCCTAATAAGCATGTGATGGGCACAAGTTGTGGTCCTCGCTCCATTCTCGTAAGGGTGTCAATTCCCAACGCACGCAATTTTCTCGAGATAGCGTGCTTTGGCTACGTTGTCTAGTGAATCAAAGTACTTGTCCATACTACGTACACTTCAGACAGTTGGCAAATGTGCATTGCATGTGGATTGTAGGTAATATTGCTATTTTTAGTCCAAGTCGCGAAACCCTCTATAGTTACCTAAGCCATGGATCTTTTAAGCCTTTGCTTGCAAGCATCTGCTCGACTTCGGCGAGTTTAGGAGCATCTGCGACCTTGTATATCCTCCAGTCCGGGACCTTAATTTCTTGATGGTGGCCACCACCCATTCTAAAATAGGAACATAGTATTATAATATGTAAAGGCACGACAGACATAGTCACGAACACTACAATCGCAAACATATAAATGTTCCTATGTATAGATTTACTCACTTGGAAAGGTCCAAGAGTAAGCGCACGAAACCTTATTTTTCGGCTTTTGCCCTCCAATTTTTCGCGACATCTGGCGGTGAAAGATGCTCAAAAATTTTAAACGGTTGAATTTCATTTGCAAAGTTATGAACATATTCTGAGAAAAAACTAGATACTATGCTGCTTTGTATAAATAATATCTGATTTATTAATAGTAAACTTTACAAAAGTTGTATTTCAAAATATTTATTGACATCGCCATCGTCTAAGAACAAGAATGGATATCATCAAGAATTATTATTCACTCCTGATATCATATTATATTATATCTATGAGAACAACTATGTTATTTCCGTCGCTTGTCTTGACATTTTTAATCCAGCTGTTTTC
>NW_014577459.1:266204-269902 GCF_000485595.1 Priapulus caudatus
TTATCTTTCATATTTCAGCTAATATTCAACATAGAAACATGATCTTGGTGTCTAAACCAACATTATCGGGGTCAACAAACCTATTACAATCTAAACCATTACCGGTTGGTGGCCGCCATCTTGGATTTCAAAATGGCCGCCATTCAAATCTATTATCTTTCATATTTCAGCTAATATTCAACATAGAAACATGATCTTGGTGTCTAAACCAACATTATCGGGGTCAACAAACCTATTACAATCTAAACCATTACCGGTTGGTGGCCGCCATCTTGGATTTCAAAATGGCCGCCATTCAAATCCATTATCTTTTATATTTCAGCTAATATTCAACATAGAAACATGATCTTGGTGTCTAAACCAACATTATCGGGGTCAAGAAACCCATTACAATCAAAACCCTTATCGGTCGGTGGCGGCCATCTTAGATTTCAAAATGGCCGCCATTCAAATCTATTATCTTTCATATTTCAGCTAATATTCAACATAGAAACATGATCTTGGTGTCTAAACCAACACTATCGGGGTCAAGAAACCCATTACAATCAAAATCATTATCGGTCGGTGGCCGCCATCTTGTATTTCAAAATGGCCGCCATTCAAATCCATTATCTTTTATATTTCAGCTAATATTCAACATAGAAACATGATCCTGGTGTCTGAACCAACATTATTGGGGTCAAGAAACCCATTACAAACAAAATCATTATCAGTCGGTAGCGGCCATCTTGGATTTCAAAATGGCCGCCATTCAAATCCATTATCTTTCATATTTCAGCTAATATTCAACATAGAAACATGATCTTGGTGTCATGATCTTTGTTGAACATCCACACTTCTGATACTTTTTAGAACTTTTTCACTAAACTTCCTCTTGCACAGGGAATCCAAAGTGTCCGTAGTTAACCCTCCATAAAAAGACGTCAATGCTTTTTCTCCAGCTTCCAGAATTTTCTCGGCAGTCTAATTCTATAAAAACACTTGTGCTTGTTTTATGAACAGCTCATCTTTCTGTGCTTTCTTGAGGACAGCTCCTTTCCCAATTCCAAACAGACGGGAGGTAGTGCCACATCCAGAAATGGCATGTATTAAAAGTAGAGCACGGCAAACCTCATCACCAAACCTTTTTCGTATCAAATGAATGTCCCAAATAGAATACTTTGCTGTCGGTTTTTCTGACCTAAAATATCGAACCCTGGAACATGGATCTGCATGATGACAAAGTAATATTAGAATGTCAGTGTCCTCTCCAATAACATGTGTAATCCCAGCTGTGGCATGGTCAATGGCTGTCTTTGCTATGAGTAAATCGGCGTCGGCATCTGCCTGGAGGGTTCTGATTCCATTTGCATGCATTTTTTCACTGAGTTCAAAGTTCAAGTTCAACGAAGTCTTGTTTATTCTCTGAATTTGTGAGAAAACGTTTCTTCTTTGATTTCAGAGGCATGTTGGCACTGAAGTGCACCTTAGGTCCAACAACTCCCTTTGACCGCGTCTGATGAGTTACCTCTTTGGTTGACGGTACACTGTATCCATAAAAAATGACAATAGGGTTGTTGAAGTGTTTCTTAACATGAGTCACATATTTCACTGTAATAATATCAAATGTTTTACCCTTAATCCAAGGTAGTCGATAAATCAGAGAACCATCATCTAAGACACTGAACTCTGCCTGTTCTGTCGGCTTTGCTGGTTGTTCATTTGATATTATTTTTGCAAATGCATCTGCAAGCTGTGGCTTATTTGGCTCTCGTTTCAAACACCTTCTGTCAAAGAGAGCAGGTGGATGTGTTGACAGCTCATACTTGAGTAACTCATCAAGACTACAGTCATTGTTGTTGGCTATAATCAACAACCTCTGAAATAGGAGTTGAGGGTCAACTGAGACCTTCTCACCATTGATCACCTTCTCACCACTTTCTGACCAAGTGTTTCCACCTGGTCTTTTTTCCGAAATGAAAACTGAAATGCATCCTGTCCTTCCATTTGATTTATTATACCCTTCCCCACTTCTTCTGCGTCATATGGATTGGCAGATTCTGTTCCACTTACTCCTGTGGCTATTTTGTAAATGGGATGTGATCTTGAAAAATCCAGAATCGCCTCAGCATCTTTCTGGTCTCTAGCTTTCCGGGCATGTGTCATGTCTTTATGTTGCTCACTCGTACTGTATTGATTTCCTGTTAATTCTTGCATCATTTCATTTATTTCAACGCAAGCAGGCATTGCCAAGAGCCAGCGAGTCCGCTGATCTTTATGCATGCCTCGGCCTCGCGTAAGACCACCGGTTGTCTTCAATGATCGCATTAGCACCTGCTCTATTACTAGATCTGGTGGTAGTCCTGCCCAGAACCNATCACGAAGGGGCACACGATCACATGATATCAACAACACGTCCGATTGGTTTAGAACAATCGATCGGGCGACAAAATACGCCGGTCGCGGGCACACGAGCGATAATAATCGCCGGGCGATTATAATCGCCCGAAAATATCTAACATTTTGGATACGGGCGATTCGATCGGGCGATTAAAATCGGCGTCGACGTGAACGGGCACACGGGCAATTTTTCCGAGCGATTTTAGAATTCGCGGCGATCGGGCGATAAAAATCGCTCGTGTGCCCCTACCTTAAGCAACGTCGATTGCGTACACAAGATTTACGCAAAATATTTTGCGTACGCAGCTTGATGAATCTACCCCCTGGTGGTAGTCCTGCCCAGAACCGATCAGTCCTGCGGACAACAAATAGTACTGAATCATATTTGTTGAATAAATCTGGTTTTGTGTGTTTGAGATCCAACATATCTTGTATGTAGATATACACGGATTTCGCATAGTTGGAGTGTCCAGTTGCGGCATAGAATGGAAGCATCTTCTGGAGAGTACTTAAGTAGAGCATGAAGTGTCCTGTGCGAAGGGCTTTGAGTAATAACCGCAGGAGATCAACCATGTTCATATATTGGACCAACAATTTGCTTGTTGGACTTTGCTTGATTTTGTGCTTTTCTGCCTCCATCTGTTTAGCTACGTGTGTTAAGCTTTCATCAGCAGGGTCAGTGGTTTTCTCATCAAGAGTTTCAAGAAGGGTGTCAAACGTCTCAAGAGCCTTCTTTAAGTCAAGGATTTTGTTGATCTCTGATTCCTCAGCAGGAAAAGAGATGTCAAATGCTCTTTGGAGCACAAGGGCGTTGAGAGAAGCATCCACCAGAAGATAGCCACGCATTGCTCGTGCATATGCTTTTCCTGTTAACATGTGGTTCACTGCATTTTCTGCATAAACGATCTCCAACACATCTGTTAGCCCAGATGATTTCATCACATGTCCGATGCTGCCAAGGAAACTCATTATGGAGTGAAATCCGCCCAAATGCAGCTCTATCTTCCTGAGGTCACTTCCTTCATTCTCCCTTGTTATGATGGTCTTGGCCTTCCGCCACAGTGGTTGATCAAAGGTGATGACAGGCACAGTTCCATGTAGTTTATTCACCTCAGCAACAAAGTGAAGAGTGGAAAAGATGCAACTCAAATCAGTTGGGTCCATATCTATCATTGGAAGGAAATGGATAGATGCCTTTCCTATATGAACCCCATCTGTAACTGCCTGCATCATACCCGACCAACCTGGCCGATTTGATCTCAATGGCCAAGATATTTCCCACAGGGTGTAAAGTTTCTGGCGCTCATCAATTGCACTGA
>NW_014577460.1:0-2500 GCF_000485595.1 Priapulus caudatus
TGTCCAGAAATTTTTGGCGGCTTTGCATTAGCTAAACTCTGAAGAGGCTTCCTCGGACCCCTGCAGCGGAGCTCTGCCCGCTGCGACCCCGCCAGAGGCACTTAATTGGATGAACCGGGTCTGGGGCCGGATCCATCAACGTTAGCACAAAGTGTATTGCGTGCACAGAGTTTTCTACGAGTACGTACCAAAGCTCGTAGCGTGCGATTCGATCAAACGCAGCGTGCACCTGCGCTTACACAAATGTTGATGAATTCTGGTGTAAAAGTCCACTACGCCATCGTAGTGCTTGGCCTTTGAGGAGACGTGCTTAGCATAACCAATCACACTTGTGCGAACATCATTTACCATAGGAACCAACTGACGCCTCTCTTGTATGTAAACATCATGGTGCTCTAGCTGTCTACAGGAGTGCTGGTGGGAATGTGCATATGTTGTCCTCATTTTCGTTTGTATGATTGTGTTTCAACACCTCGATGAAAGCAGCGACACGTATACGGTGCGTTGCGGTGCGCTGCACGTGTGCCGTGACGCAGCTGTGCGTTGCGTGCGTGATGTGTGCACTACACCGTGCGGTGCCGTGTGCACGTACACGTGCGTGCTGCGTAGTACACGGGAGGACGTGCGTGCGTGTGTACGTACACGTGCGCTGCGTTCGTGTGCAGCTACAAGTGCGTTGCGCGTACTGTGCCACGTACAAGCTAACTACGAACTCGCTGTATAACGAAAACAATGCCAAGCTATGACAAAAAAAACGCGCAAAGCGCGCAGACTGATCTGGTGTAGTATGGTATTATTTATTATATTTTTTAGTTGGAAGTAGTGATTTATAATGTTTCTCAATAAATTTAAATGCATTGCTGCGGGATGCTGGAAACACCTGCCGGAAATTCGAGTGGTTTACGGCACCTCGTCAGCTTCGTGTTAAAATTCGCCAAGGTTTACGTAAATTTTAGACTTGATGAATCGCCCTAAAACGCCTCGTTGGACGGCCGAAATCGTACAAAAATTTACTAAATAGCTGTTGTGATGAAATCGCAACTAATTTTCACGTCGATGCGGTACCAAAACGATTTCGCCAACAAATATTTTTTGACGTACGCAGCTTGATGAATCATTGAATCTACCTGCCGACCCCCCCGCTCAGTGGAAGCGCACACGTATCAGCAGTCTGACAGTCCATGGGGTGTACGGGGGAGAGTCCCAGGGGGTCCGGACCCCCCAACTCGCCGCAGAAAACGCATCGTAGAGGGGGGTCTAATTTCAAAAGATTTTTATGCGGGGAGAGCCCCAGACCCCCATTTCGCGTGTCTGGCTACACGCCACCTGGTTACGCCCCCCCTGAAGAAAAATACACTGGCGCCCCCTGTACTCATAGTATGTATATATAGTATATAGTATATAGTATTCAGTATATAGTTATTGATAGTATTAGTATGTAGTATATGTATATAGTAATTATAGTATATGTACTATAGTATATCGTTTATATAGTAGTATAAGTAATACAGTATATAGTATACAAAACGTATATAGTACTATAGATATATGTATATAGTATTATAGTATTAAGTATAAGTATGTAGTATATAGTTAAATAGCTATATAGTATTAGCTATGTAAGTATGTAGTTATGTAGTATATAGTATTATTAGTATCTAAGTATATAGTATATAGTAATATAGTATATAGTATATAGTATATAGTATATAGTATATAGTATATGTATTATGTATATAGTATATAGTATTGAGTATATAGTATATAGTACTATAGTATATAGTATGTGTATATTAGTTATAGTACTATAGTATGATGTATATAGTATATAGTATATAGTATATAGTATAAGTTATATGAGTAACTATAGTATGAAGCTATATACTGTACAATAAAATAAAAATTAATAAAAAAAAAAACAAAAAAAAAAAAAACTATATAGTATATAGTATATAGTATATAGTATATAGCTAGTATAGTATTTAGTTATGTTATATAGTATTAGTATTATATTATATAGTTATAGTATATAGTATAAGTATTATAGTTATATAGTATGAAGTAGTTACTAGTATATAGCTATATAGTATATAGTATTATAAGTATATAGTATATAGTATATAGTATATAGTATTAGTATATAGTTATAGTATTATAGTTATATTAGTATTATAGTTATAGTATAGTATATAGTATATTAGCTATTTAGTATGTAGTAATATTATATTATATAGCGTTACAGTACGTTTTTGCAACCGTACGGCAATTTACACGTTTGTTCGGGCTCTCGCTGGCATATCAATCTCTCTCACACTTTCTCGCACTCTCTAGCTCTTGTTCTCTGTATAATACGACACTAATTCTCAGTTCGTTCTCCATTTTATTTTTCCTCGAGTATCGAGCACAGCCACTCTGCCGTCTCTCTAATCTCTCTCGATGTGTTCTCTGCCTGTCCGCCTCTCTCTTCTCTCTCTTCTCTCTCTTCGTGGCGCGCGCTCTC
>NW_014577460.1:5000-16516 GCF_000485595.1 Priapulus caudatus
GTATATAGTATATAGTATATAGTATATAGTATATAGTATATAGTATATAGTATGTAGTATATTATAGTATATAGCGTGGGTGCGTAGCAGCAACAACTTCATATGGTGAACCTCATATGTTGTTATCTTCTCACCTTCTCTTGTTTGTTTCTCCTCCCCTCCTGTTTTTCTCCCCCTCCTCCTCCTCCTCCTCATCCACTTTCTTCCCGTTTTACTTCTCACCTTCTTCTTCCCCCTCTCTCTCCCTTTCTTCTTCGTCCTCGTCTTCCTTCTCTCTTCCCCGTTTTCCCTCCTCCGATTCTTTCATGACACCGCAAGGCTACCGTGTGCTGCGGTCTACCGTCTGACGGTTAGACTGTATTTATTAACATCTTAATTTCTTTTCACATTACTATTTTAATGTTCTCAGAACCACATTAAAATGAAGACAAAACGGCAAGTGAAACGAAACACCGTCAGACCATCGCGTAAATTTGCGTACAAATAACAGGATGCGATCAAGACATCAACTGAATCCCGTTAAATCACAGTAAAATTTTCATCTACCTTCATCGCTCACCGCATTACCCCGACTGTAAACGTTTTCCATGTCTTTTACGATATAATTTACATGCTATTTTGCTGGCGGATTGCATATTTAATCGTGCGGAATTATCATACGCTAGAGCATTAAAATTGTCGCTGGGAATTTATTCCCGAGTCAATTACAGCATCAGTTACAGCAGCAGCACTCAAGACACGGCTAGCTTTCATACAACAGTGCACTGCACACACCGCACGTTCAAGTGATTACGTCATCGTAAATAGTAACAGTAAAAAACGTTGACATCTTTTTCAAAAAATGCAAGCTATTCTGTTCACGTTTTGTGGTTAAATTGTTGCGTCATACTTCCTGTTTTGCTATTCCGTTCAATATGAACAAACACTCGCGACTCATACATAGCCCATAGCAAGCATTTAATGTCGTGATCAATATATCAAATCGCCCAGATTTTTTGGATTTTTAATTAATTGAAAAGCAATCTTATCAGGTAAGAATTTGTGGATACATTTAGTGCCGTTAGTACGTACTTTTCATGTAAAAATGTACAACCAAATTTTTACAAATATACACCATAAAAAATTCGTGACGTTGTCAATGTTCAATGAAGCTCACCTGAAATCAAGACGCACCTGTAGCGAGTGTCGACAGCAGGTAATCAGCGGGACAGGTGTGCCACTGACCAGTGGCTGATTTTTATTAGTCACGGAGGAAGATAATATGTCATCTCATCCGCGGAGTACATGTATTAGCGAGTGAGTGATGATCGATTGCATAAATGATGAAACGGATAATTAAATAAATTTGAGATCGATTCCGATGTCCACTGATTGTGTTATATCAGATCAGGTTAGAGGGGGGGGCGAATGATCTATATCAGATCAGGTTAGAACACATGGGGGGGCTAATGATCTATATCAGATCAGGTTAGAACACATGGGGGGCGAATGATCTCTAACCTGATCTGATATAACACATGGGGGGGGATATGATCTCTTAACCTGATCTAATATAACAATGGGGACGAATGATCTCTACCGCTGATCTGTATATAAACACAGGGGGCCGAATGATCTCTAACCTGATCTAATATAACACATGGGGCGAATGATCGTCTAACTGATCTAATATAAGCATCATGGGGGGGCGAATGATTGCTAACCTGATCTAATATAACACATGGGGGGCAGAATGATCTCTAACCTGATCTGATATAACACATGGGGGGGGGCTAATGATCTCCTAACCTGATATAATATACACACCATGGGGGCGAATCATCTCTAACCTGATTCTGATATAACACATGGGGGGCAAATGATCTCTAACCTGATCTGATATAACACTAATGGGGGGCGAATGATCTCTAACCTGATACTAGATATAAACACATGGGGGGAATTGATCTCTAACCTGATTCTAATATAACATGGGGGGACGAATGTCTCTAACCTATCTGATATAACCATGGGGGTGCGAATGATCTCTAACCTGATCTTAATATAAACACCTGGGGGGCTAATGATTTCTAACCTGATCTGATATAAACATGGGGGCTGAATGATCTCTAACCTGATCTAATAAAAAAAAAAAAAAAAAAAAAAAAAAAAAAAAAAAAAAAAAAAAAAAAACAACACCGAACCCTGGGGGGCGAATGATCCTGCTACCCTGAATCTGATATAACACATGGGGGGCGAATGATTCTCTAAACCTGATTTGATATAACCACGATGGGGGAATGATCTTCTAACCTGATCTAAAATATAACACAGGGGGGGCGACTGATCTCTAACCTGATCTGATGATAAACACATGGGGGCGGCGAATGATCTCTAAACCTGATCTGATATAACACATGGGGGCGGCAATGATCTCTAACCTGAATCTGATATAACACATGGGGGGCGCAATGATCTCTAACCTGATCTGATATAACACTGGGGGGCAAATGATCTCTAACGCTGATCTGGATATAAAGACATGCGGGGGGCTAATGATCTCTAACCTGATCTGATATACACACCATGGGGGGCGAATATCTCAATGATTATATAACACATGGGGGGCTAATGATGCTCTAACCTGATCTGATATAACACATGGGGGAATGTATCTCTAACCCTGATCTGATATAACACATGGGGAGAGAATGATCTCTAACTGATCTGATATAACAACATGGGGGGCTAATGATCCTCTAACCGATCTGATATAACACATGGGGGCGCAAATGATCTCTAACCTGATCTGATATAACACATGGGGGGCGAATGACTCTAACACTGATCTGATATAAACAGCATGGGGGCGAATGATGCTCTACCCTGATCTAATATAGACACAGGGGGCGGCTAATGATCTCTACCTTGATCTGATATAACACATGGGGGGCGAATGATCTCTAACGCTGATCTAAATATAAACAATGGGGGGCGAATGATCTCCTAACCTATCTGATATAACACATGGGGGCGATGATCTCCTAACCTGATCTAGATATAGCCACATGGGGGGGGGGCCTAATGATCTCTACCTGATCTGATATAACAGCATCGCCGCTGGGGGGGGCGAATGATCTCTAACACTGATGCTGATAATACACATGGGGGCGAATGATATCTAACACTGATCTAATATAGCAGCATGGGGGGGGGGTGGGGCTTAATGATCTCTACCCTGATCTGATATATACACATGGGGGGGCGAAAGATCCTAACGCTGATCTGATTATAACACCGCGCGATGGGGGGAATGATCTCTAACGCTGATCTGATATAACACATCGGGGCGAATGATCTCTAACCTGATCTGATATAAGTCATGGGGGGCGAATGATCTCTAAACCTGATGCTGATATAACACATGGGGGGGCGAATGAATCTCTAACGGCTGATCTAATATAACACATGGGGGGCGAATGATCTCTAACGCTGATCTGAATATAACACATGGGGGGGCCGAATGATCTCGCTAACCTGGATCAATATAACTCATGGGAGGGCGAATGATCTTTAACACTGATCTGATATAACACATGGGGCGAATGATCTTCTAACCTGAAATCTGATATATAGTCATGGGGGACGAATGATCTCTTAACCTGATTCTGATATAACACATGGGGGGGCGAATGATCTCTATACCTGATCTGATATAACTCATGGGGGGCGCTAATGAACTCTCTAACCTGTCTAATATAACAGCAATGGGGGCGAATGATGCTTCTTACCTGATCTTGATATAAGTCATGGGGGCGAAATGACCCTCTCTAACGCTGATCTGATATATACACACTGGGGGGCGAATGATGCTCGTAACCTGATCTAATAAACTAATGGGGGCTCGAAATGATCTCTACGCTGAATCTGATATAACACATGGGGGGGCGAATGATCTCTCAACGCTGATCTAATATAACTCATGGGGGGCGAATGATCTTAACCTGATGCTAATATAAACAACATGGGGGGCGAATGATCTCTACCCCTGCATCTAATATAAGACATGGGGGGGAATGAGCTCTAAACCTGATCTAATATAACTCATCGGGGGGCGAATGATCTTTAACCTTGATCTAAATATAACACATGGGAGGGGGGCTAATGCTCTCTAAAGCCTGATTCTGATATAACACATGGGGGCCGAATGATGCTCTAACCTGATCTGATATAACCATGGGGGGGGGCTAATGATCTTAACGGACTGATGCTATATATAACACATGGGGGCGAATGATCTCTAACCTGATCTACATATAACACAATGCAGGGCGGAATATCTCTAACCTGAGTCTTAATATAACACATGGGGGGCTAATAGATCTCTAACCTGATCTTGATAATACACATGGGGGGCTAAATGATCCTAACTGATTCTGATATAACACATGGGGCGAATGATCTCGTAACCTGATTGATATAGAGCAGCATGGGGGGCGCCGAATGAATCTCTAACCTGATCTAATATAAGTCCATGGGGGGCGAATGATCTTTAACCTGATCTGAATATACACACATGGGGGCGACATGATCTCTAAGCCTGAATTCTGAATTATAACACATGGGGGCGAATGATGCTTCTAACCTGATCTAAATGATACACTCATGGGGGCGAGATGATCTTTAACCCCTGATCTGATATAACACAATGGGGGGCGAATGATTCTAACGCTGATCTGAGTATAAACACATGGGGGGCGAAATGATGCTCTAACCCTGATCTGATATAACACAATGGGGGGCGAATGATGCTCTAACCTGATCTGAATATAACACATGGGGGGCGAATGATGCTCTAAGCCCTAGATCTAATATGAACACATGGGGGGCTAATGATCTCTTAACCTGAATCTGATATAACACATGGGGGGCGAATGATCTGCTAACCTGATCGTGAATACTAACACATGGGGGGGCGAATGATCTCTAACCTGATCTGGAATATAACAACATGGGGGGCGAATGATCTCTACCTGATCTGATATAACACATGGGGGGCGAATGATCTCTGAACCTGATCTGATCATAACACTATGGGGGGCGAATGTCTCTAAACCTGATCTGTATATAACACATGGGGGCGAATGATCCTCTAACTGAAATCTGATATACAGCATGGGGCGAATGATCTCTAACCTGATTCTGATATAACACATGGGGGGGCGAATGATCTCTACCTGTCTGATATAGACACATGGGGGGGCGAATGATTCTGCTAACCTGATCTGATATAACACATGGGGGGCGAATGATCTCTAACCTGATCTGATATAACCATGGGGGGCGAAAATTGATCTCTAACCTGATCTAATATAACACGATGGGGGGCGAATGATCTCTAACGGCTGATCTGATATACACATGGGGGCGAATGATCTCTAACCTGTCTGATATAACACATGGGGGGCGAATGATCTCTAACGCTGATCTGGATTATACACATGGGGGGCGATGAAATCTCTACCCAGATCTAATATAACAACATGGGGGGCGACTGATCTCTAACCTGATCTGATATAACACATGGGGGGCGGCAGAATGATCTCTACCTGATCTGATATAACACATGGATGGCGAATCGATCTCTAACCTGATTCTGATGATAACCCATGGGGGGCTAATGATCTTCTAACCTAATTGATATAAACACATGGGGAAGCGATATGAATCCTTTAACCTGTCTTAATATAACACATGGGGGGCTAAATATCTCTAACTGATCTGATATAAAAACACATGGGGGGCGGGCAAATGATCTCTAACCTGATCTGATATAACACATGGAACGGCGAATGATCTGTACGCTGATCTGATATAACACATGGGGCTAATGATCTCTAAGCCTGATCTAATATAACACATGGGGGGCGAATGATGTCTCTAACCTAATCTGATATAACACATTGGGGGCGAATGATCTCTAACCTGAATCTGATTATAACTCATCGGGGCGAATGATCTCTAACGGGCTGATCTAATATAACACATGGGGACGCGAATGATGCTTAACCTGATCTGAATATAACACATGGGGCGCGAATCGATGCTCTAACGCCTGATCTGATAATAATAATACACATGGGGGGGGTCTAATGATCTGCTAACCTGATCTGATATATACACATGGGGGGGGGGCGAAATGATCTCTAACACTGATCTAATATAACACATGGGGGGCGAATGATCTCTAACTGTCTTGATCTGATATACAATGGGGGGGCGAATGATCTCTAAACGTGATCTGATATAACACCATGGGGGGGCGAATGATCTCTAACCTGATGCTGAATAATAACACAATTGTGCATGGGGGGAGCGAATGATGCTCTAAACCTGATCTGATATCAACACATGGGGGGCGAATGAATCTCTAACGCCTGATGCTAATATGAACAACATGGGGGGCTAATGATCTCTAACCTGATCCTGATATAACACATAGGGGCGAATGATCTTAACCTGATCTGATATAACGCACATGGGGGGCGAATTGATCTCTAAACTCTCAATGCTAATATAACACATGAGGGGCGAATGATCTCTAATTGAATCTGATATAACATGGGGGCGAATGATCTCTAACGGCTGAATCTGATATAACACAACTGGGGGGCTAATGACTCTAAGCCTGATGCTGATATAACACATGGGGGGGACGAATGGATCTCTAACCTGATCTGATATAACACATGGGGGGCTAATGATTCTACGCTGATCTGAATAACATCATGGGGACGAATGATCTCCTAACCTGATCTGATATAACACATGGGGGGCTAATGATCTCTAACCCTGATCTGATATATCAATGGGGGGCGAATGATCGCTAACCTGATCGTGATATAACACATGGGGGCGAATGAATCTCTCTCTAACGGCTGATGCTGATATAAGCACATGGGGGGGCCGAATGATCTCTAACACTGAATCTGATATAACACATGGGGGCTAATGATCTCTAACCTGATCTGATATAACACATGGGGCGCGAATGATCTTCTAACGCTGATCCTAATATAACAGCATGGGGGCTAATGATCTCTAACCTGATCTGATATAATACTGGGGGCGAATGATCTTAACCTGATCTTGATATAACACATGGGGGGCGGGCTGATATGATCTCTAACCTGATTTAATTAATAAAAAACTCAAAAATTTTTGAGGCGGCCCCCGCCGGCCGGGCCTAAAATTGAAAATCTCTACTGATCTGATATTAAGCACATGGGGGGCTAATGATCTCTAACCTGCTCTGATTATAACACATGGGGGCGATGATCTCTAACCTGATCTAATACTATAAACATGGGGGGCTAATGATCTCTAACCTGATCTGATATAACACATGGGGGGCGGGCGGAATTATCTCTAACCTGATGCTGATATAAGCACATGGCGGGGGCTAATGATCTCTAAACGCTGATCTGATATCACAGCATGGGGGGCGAATATTTCTCTAACGCTGATTTAATATAACACATGGGGGCGAAAATGATCTCTAAAATCCTGATCTAATATAACACAGGTGGGGGGCGAATGATCTTTAACCTTGATCTAATATACACACATGGGGGGCGAATGATCTCTAACCTGATCTGAATATAAGCACCTGGGGGGGGGCTAATGATCTCTGAACCTGATCTGATATAACACAGTATGGGGTGCAGATGATCTCTAACCTGATCTGATATAAACACATGGGGGTGCTAATGATCCTAACCTGATCTGATAAAACACATGGGGGGCGAATGATCTTTTAAACGCTGATCTGATATAACACATGGGGGGCGAATGATGGCTCTAACCTGATGCTGATATAAACATGGGCGGGGACGAAATGATCTCTACGCTGATGCTGATATAGTACACATGGGGCGACATGATCTCTAACCTGATCTGATATAACACATGGGGCGTAATGATCTCTAACCTGAATCTGATATAACACATGGGGGCGAATGATCTTACCCTCATCTAATATAACCCATGGGGGGCTAATGATCTCTAACCTGATCTGATATAATACATGGGGCGAATGATCTCTAACCTGATCTGATATAACACATGGGGGGCGGTGCCGAATGATCTCTACCTGATATTAATATAACTCATGAGGGCTAATGATCTGCTAACGGCCTGAATCTGATATAAGCACATGGGGGCTAATGATCCTACGCTGATCTGATATAAACACATGGGGGCGAATGATCACCCCCCCCCTCTAAGCTGATCTAATATAAGCACATGGGGGGCTAATGATCTGCTAACCTGAATCTGATATAGAACATGGGGGGCGGGCGAATGATGCTCTAACCTTATGATCTGATATAAGCTACATGGGGGGCAATGATCTCTAACCTGATATGATATCAACACATTGGGGGCGAATGATCTCTAACCTGATTTTAACACCTATAACACATGGGGGGGGAATGATCTCTAAACGCTGATCTAATATAATACACATGGGGGGCGAAATGATCTTTAACCTGATCTAATATAACACATGGGGGCGATGATCTCTAACCTGATCTGCTATAACACATGGGGGGGGGCTAATGATGCCTAACCTGATCTGATATAACACATGGGGGCGAATGATCTCTAACGCTATCTGATATAACACGATGGGGGGGCTAATGATCTCTACCTGATCTGATATAACCCATGGGGGGCGAATGATGCTTTAACCTGATCTGATATTAAAAATGGGGGGCGAATGATGCTTACGCTGATCTGATATAACACATGGGGGGGACGAATGATGCTCTAACGACTGATTGATATAACACATGGGGGCGAATGATCTCTAACCTGGAATCTGATATAACCATGGGGCGAATGATCTCTAACCTGATCTGATATAACAATGGGGGGGCGAAATGATCTCTACCCTCAATCTAATATAACACATGGGGGCTAATTGAATCTTGCTAAGCCTGATCTGATATAACTACAGTGGGGGGCGAATGATCTGCTTAACTCCTGATCTATATAAGCACATGGGGGGGGAATGAATGCTCTAACCTATCTGATATAACACATGGGGGGGGGGGCGAATGATCTCTAAACCTGATTCTGATCCATGAACACATGGGGGGGACGAATGATCTCTAACCTGATCTGATATAAACGATGGGGGCGATATGATCTCTAACCTGATCTGATAATAACACATGGGGGGCGAATGATCTCTAAGCCTGATCTGATAATAAGCACATGGGTGAGGGCGAATTGATCTCTAACCTGATCTGATATAGACACAATGGGGGCGAATGATCTCTAACCTGATCTGATATATACATGGGGGGCGAATGATGCTCTAACGCTGATCTGATATAACACATGGGGGGGAATGATATCTATACATCTGATCTGATATAACACAATGGGGGCGAATGATCTCTAACGCTGATCTGATAATAACCATGGGGGGCGAATGATCTGCTAACCTGGGTCTGATATAACACATGTGGGGGCGAATGATCTCTAAACCTGATCTGATATAACACATGGGGGGCGAAATGATCTCTAACCTGATCTGGATATAAACACATGGGGGGCTATATGATCTCTAACCGATCTGATATAACACATGGGGGGCGAATGAAGAAGTCATCGTCAGAATGTCACATGTCAACGTCTTGTTACACGTCTTGTAGATGTGTTAGTGTGTGTGTGTGTGTGTGTGTGTGTTGTGTGTGTGTGTGTGTGTGTGTGTGCTGGTATGTGTGTGTGTGTGCCGCGCGCAGGCGTGTGTGTGTTGTGTGTGTGGTGTGTGTGTGTGTGTGTGTGTGTGTGTGTGTTGTGGTGTGTGTGTGTGTGTGTGTGCGTGTGTGTGCGTGTGTGTGCGTGTGTTGGCGTGCGTACGTCCGTCTGTGTAAGTGCGTGTATGAACACATTTACGTCATGCATACGCGACGAAAATAGATTTCATCCTTCCGCCAGCGAGATAACTGAAAACTATATAAGTACTATAAAAACTACCAACCATGAAATTTAGGTTTTAAATTAGCTGCGGCAATTTAATACGGAAGTAGATTTCACAAAGGTTTGCGCACACATTAACACCCACAACACACAACTTTTTCGAATTTCTGGTTATGTTGACAGCTCTCTCGTTAGGTGGCAAGTGTAGTGTTACGCTGTGAATTGAGAGTCCGTATACGTGTATATGTGCATATTATTATGACCTTTACAAAAGGCTCAATATTAAAATATTGATGTACATTGTTTCGTGAACAATACTACATACAGAGAGTACAATACAGTGAGTACAATACAGAGAGTACAATACACGCATGAGACAAGTAGAATGGAAGTTTGGAAAAAGAAGAAGAAAAAGAAGAGGAAAAAGAAGAAGAAAAGCAAGACGAGGACGAGGAAGATGAGGTAATAGAAGAAGAAGGAGGATGAGGAAGATGAGGTAATAGAAGAAAAAGAAGGCGGATGAGGAGGAGAAGAAGAAGAAGAAGTAGAAGAAGAAAAAGAAGAAGAAGAAGAAGAAGAAGAAGAAGAAGAAAAAAAAGAAGAAAAAAAGAAAAAGAAGAAAAAGAAGAAGAAGAAGAAGAAGAAGAAGAAGAAGAAGAATAAGACGCAGAAGAAAATATAAGAAAAATAACGGAATAACACAAAACATATACATCTAAGGCAAACGCTTTTTTCCGGTTTTCCAGGAGTTATCCAGGACTTGAAAGATCTAATCTCCACGGCAAACAACATTTCAGCCAAATGCAATATTTGGTTCCCGTATCGCACAATCAACGACTAGAGAACAAAACTGACACACAAGACATGAATATCCTTGCATCTCAGGCTAGAGTGACACACGTCTGTTAATCCTCGCGGGATCAGACCCTGTAGATCTAAAGCCAGTAGTCAATTATCCAGTACTAACCACAGCTGGAAAAATTCCCTTTTGTTATAATCACAGTGCATTTCAGATTTCCCAGGTCCTGTACAAATCCCGAACGTCCTAAACAACTTGAATTGAACCAATCGCGGCAGGAGAGTCGGAGAGAGTTTATTCCGCAGCAGATTCCAGCATCTTTCCAGCGTCGACGACCCGTGCGTTCTTTCTCGCAGCCGACGCTTTTGCCTTCGCCTTCTCTTGCTCCTGTAATGTAATGGAGTTTAGATGGGCGCCCGGCCGCGCGCACCACTCAGTCGCGCAGTGCTTAGAGACGTGTTGTGCTAGACTAGTATGAATCTCATGGGGGCGGCTTGAACATGACGTCCTTCGAAGTCACTTTTCCCTCCCTCTCTCCCCCTCTCCCTCCCTCCCCCTCTCTCTCACACACACGTTCTCTCCCCTATATATCTCTCTCTCTCTTTCGTGCTCTCTCTCGCTCTCTACCTCCCACTCGCTCCCTCTCTCACAGTCTCCACCTCTCCCACTCACCCCCTCTCCCCCTCTCCTTCGCGCGCGCGCACACACACACGTAACACACACACACACACACACACACACACACACA
>NW_014577460.1:18775-22680 GCF_000485595.1 Priapulus caudatus
TACACCTACGTACATTAACGGGGGTACACCTACGTACATTCACGGAGGTACACTTACGTACATTCACGGGGGTACACCTACGTACATTCACGGACGCACACTTACGTACATTCACGGGGGTACACCTACGTACATTAACGGGGGTACACCTACGTACATTCACGGAGGTACACTTACGTACATTCACGGGGGTACACCTACGTACATTCACGGGGGTACACTTACGTACATTCACGGACGCACACTTACGTACATTCACGGAGGTACACTTACGTACATTCACGGGGGTACACTTACGTACATTCACGGACGCACACTTACGTACATTCACGGACGCACACTTACGTACATTCACGGACGCACACTTACGTACATTCACGGACGCACACTTACGTACATTCACGGACGCACACTTACGTACATTCACGGACGCACACTTACGTACATTCACGGACGCACACGTACGTACATTCACGGGGCACACTTACACACATCTCCACGCGTATTCCCCCAATGCATAATTATGCATCTATATATATATAAAGTTGTTCAGCCGAATTTGTGTGTTCGCGCATAACTAGAGAACTCCGCAGTCTAGAGGAAAACTAAATATATTTTTAGAATCAGCACGCCTGGGAGGTGGTTCTGGCTAAAACAAAAAAATTTTAAATTTATAAAAATTCTGTTCATCAATAGATGGCGTACAGATTAACATTATACATCACGTACGTGTGAATCCATTGTGTATAACCATAATGGCCCAGTAGGCGAATGGATAAAGCATCGGACTCCTAAACCATTGATTCGGGGTTCGAATCCCACCTCGGGAAGTACTTCTGCCGTATTCACCGTTAATTTCAAAATTTAATTTTTTTACCACATTTAAACGTTTAGTAAAAAACCAGAATAAACGATGGTAGATGATAATGATAGCGCAAACTGACGGGAACACTTCACAGAAGCCTATGTATGTTACATATCAAATATTATGATATTTTCTATATAATTTCATTTTATTATTTATAATTTTTGACTTTTTTATTTTAATGACTTTTATCTTTTGATTTCTCATGATTTTTTACTGTTGGGATGGGATGGGATGGGATGGGATGGCATGCGATAGGATGGCATGGCATGGGATGGCATGGGATAGGATGGCATGGGATGGGATGCGGTGCGATGAGATGGGATGGGATGGCATGGCCTGGGATGCGATGAGATGGCATGCGATGGGATGGGATGGGATATGGGATAGGATGGGATGGGATGCGGTGCAATGGGATGGAATGGGATGGCATGGAATGCGATGGATGGATGGATGCATGGATAGGTAGATAGTTCGATTTTTTTGGGTAATTTCCTTTCAACCAAGCGGTCACCAACTGAGTAACGCCACTGATTTCCCCGGGCAACGCCGGGTATCCCGCTAGTCCTTAATAACCCTGAACAGCGTATTATGAAGAATGTTTTTGAAGCACGCACAACGTCGTAACGCCGACGATGTACGGGATTTCCGCAGCAGCCGCTCACACTGCTAATCACCAGGTAAGGAAGCCCCGACCTTCCGCAATGAAGCCATACACGATGCTGCTGCTGCTGTTGCTGTTGCTACTGCTATTGATACTGCGGTTGGTGCTGCTGCTGCTGCTGTTGCTGTTGCTGTTACTGCTGCTACTGCTGTTGCTGTTGTTGTTACTACTGCTACTGCTGTTGGTGCTGCTGCTGCTGCTGCTGCTGCTACTGCTGCTGCTGCTGTTGCTGCTGCTGCTACTGATGCTGTTGTTGTTGCTACTGCTACTGCTACTGCTGCTGCTGCTGCTACTGCTGCTGCTGCTGCCACTGCTGGTGCTGCTACTACTGCTACTGCTGCTGCTACTGCTGCTGCTGCTGCTACTGCTACTGCTGCTGTTGTTGTTGCTACTGCTACTGCTACTGCTGCTGCTGTTGGTGGTGCTGCAGCTGCTGCAGCTGCTGCCGCTGCTACTACTACTGCTACTGCGACTGCTGCTACTGCTGCTGCTGCCACTGCTGCTGCTGATACTACTGCTACTGCTGCTGCTGCTGCTGCTACTACTGCTACTGCTGCTGCTACTGCTACTGCTACTGTTGCTGCTGCTGCAATCACGTGAAGCAGTTTTTTGACGAACACTACACAGTGACGGTCTAACGACTTCGGTGTTTTCTTTTCAAACAACGTCTAAGAAAGAAACCCGCTCCTGCTCTCGCTCTCGCTTTCATGTTCCGTCTCGAGCAATTTTCATTGTTTTAAACGCACAAAAATGCGCTGTTGCCAACAAATTGTCAGTTAGTTAAAAGTATAACGAGCGAAAGTGAGGAGCGAGCGACGCGAGCGCGCCAGACACCGGAATTCATACACTAAAAAAACCTGTCAAGGTTTGAAATATACAAGCCGACGTCCAATTTATGCCGGAAAAAAGAGCCACGGATGATCACATAACAGCCAATTATCCCGGCTAACAAGTCATACGACACAACCAAGGCCACCGATAAATTCATACGACACAGCCAAGGCCGCCGTTAAATTCATACAACACAGCCAAGGCGGCCGATAGATGGCAGACGCGTGCACAATGGATGACGTAATCTATCCGCGGAGCGGAGTTCCGAGGCGCGTTATCACCAAGGACCGACGACACGTACGGCTTCTATCAACAGTCGTATATCTTTCACAGTCGTACATCGTCAACGGTCGTATGTCTTCCACAGACTTATATCTTTCCCAGTCCTACGTCGTACGTCTTTAATTATATCTCTTGCCGTGCGATTACGTCGTATATCTTGTCGCGTGACGCATGCGCATGAATCAACCGTGGCATACGAGGACGGCTGCTAGCACGACGGACGCAAAGTACGTCTGTAACCGCTGCCATAAAGAGGCGACGGCGGAGTCCGGCGTTCCGGGAGTTCCGCGGGTTGGCGCGCTCGCGTCGCTCGCTCCTCACTCTCGCTCGTTATACTTGTAACTAACTGACAAATTGTTAAAACAACGGCGCGTTTTTGTGCGTGTAAAACAATGCGAATTGCTCCAGACGTAGCATGAGAGCGAGAGCAAAAGCAGGAGCAGGTTTTCTTTCCTAAACGTCGTTAGAAACGAAAACACCGAAGTCGTTAAACCATCACAGTGTAGTGTTCGTCCAAAAACTGTTTCGCGTGACTGCAGCAGCAGCAGCAGCAGCAGTAGTAGCAGCAGTAGCAGTAGCAGTAGCAGCAGTAGTAGCAGTAGTAGCAGTAGTAGCAGTAGTAGCAGCAGCAGTAGCAGCAGTAGTAGCAGTAGTAGCAGTAGTAGCAGTAGTAGCAGTATCAGCAGTAGCAACAGCAGCAGTAGCAGCAGCAGCAGTGGCAGCAGTAGCAGCAGCAGCAGTGGCAGCAGTAGCAGCAGCAGCAGCAGTAGTAGTAGTAGCAGCAGCAACAGCAGCAGCAGCAGCAGCAGCAGCAGCAGCAGCAGCAGCAGCAATAACAGCAATAGCAGCAGCAGTAGCAGCAGCACTAACCCCAGTATCAATAGCAGTAGCAGCAGTAGAAACAACAACAGCAGCAGCAGCAGCAGTATCGTCTATGGCTTCATTGTGCAAGTTCGGAGCTTCATTACCAGCAGGTGATTAGCAGTGTGAGCGGCTGCTGCGGAGATCCCGTACATCGTCGGCGTTGTCTTACAGAGCGAGAAAGAGCGTGAGCCCGCGCGAGGGAGAGAGCAGGAGCAAGAAAAAGAGAGCGAGAGAGAGAACGCCCGCACGCGAGAGAGAGAGAGAGAGAGAGAGAGAGAGAGAGAAGAGAGAGAGAGAGAGAGAGAGAGAGAGAGAGAGAGAGAGAGAGAGAGAGAGAGAGAGAGAGAGAGAGAGAGAGAGAGAGAGAGAGAGAGAGAGAGAGAGAGAGAGAGAGAGAGA
>NW_014577460.1:24150-28726 GCF_000485595.1 Priapulus caudatus
ACGATGATGGCGTCATGTGGGACTTCTATGTACGTGTATATACCCTGTAACGCGTGCTTTAACACCGACAGAGAGGGAGGAAGACGATGATGGCGTCATGTGGGACTTCTATGTACGTGTATATACCCTGTAACGCGTGCTTTAACACCGACAGAGAGGGAGGAAGACGATGATGGCGTCATGTGGGACTTCTATGTACGTGTATATACCCTGTAACGCGTGCTTTAACACCGACAGAGAGGGAGGAAGACGATGATGGCGTCATGTGGGACTTCTATGTACGTGTATATACCCTGTAACGCGTGCTTTAACACCGACAGAGAGGGAGGAAGACGATGATGGCGTCATGTGGGACTTCTATGTACGTGTATATACCCTGTAACGCACGCTTTAACGGTGACAGAGAGGGGGGGAAAACGATGATGGCGTCATGAGAGACTCCTGTTCACGTGTATATAATATACCCTGTAACGCGGTCGTCACTGCGCTCGCACCTAAACACCGACAGAGGAGGAGGGAGGAAAGACGACGACGATGGCGTCATAGTGAGAGACTCCTATATATATATATCAGGAGCGTATAATGACAAATTTTTGTCATTATTTGTCATTATACGCTCCTGATTATACGCTCCTCACAAATATCACGTCATTATACGCTCCTCACAAATATTTGTCATTATACGCTCCTGATATATATAGCCTGTAACGCGCTCCGCCATGGATATGTCCGGCCATATATACTGATCTACGGTTAAGCTACTTGGCTATCCTGTAGTGCATAACCAGACGTGCTCAATCCTAGTTTAGGACATATAGGTAGCCGTATATATATAGCATAGCCCCGTATACGTATATAATCAAGAGCTAATTATTATTAAGAGTGTTTATTAGCTCTTGATATAATTCGTATAATGCGCTAAACTAATCCGAGGTGCTAAACTAGGATTGAGCTGACCAGAAGTCCACGCTTGTTTCGCCTTTAAAGTGGATAAACCTCACAGCTATATATATATATATATATATATATATATATATATACCTGCATGTAGCGGTGGTGTGCCGATACGTTGCCGTACTGATTCGTCGTGATAGTCAACGAGTTATTTAATCCGATCCCCCGTGTATGTATGTGTGGGCTGGTGCGTTTGTGCGTTCGTGCGTGCGCCTGCGTATATGTGTGCGTGCGTGAGCGCGTCTATGTATGTGTGGGCTGCTGCGTTTGTGCGTGAGTGCGTGCGCATTGGCGCACGTGTATGTATGCGTGCGCGTGTGCGTGTGCGCGTGTGAGAATGTCTGAACGTGCGCGCCTTCGTGCGCGTTGGCGCATGTGTATGTATGCGTGCGCGCGTGCGTGCGCGCGTGCGTGCGCGCGTGTGAGAATGTCTGAACGTGCGTACGTGCGTTCGTGCGTGCGCGCGTTTTTGCGCGCATGTGTAAACTTGTATTTGTATTTCGCTCGTGCTTGAGTGCACGTGTGTGCAACAGTCATTGCTAATTACAGACATAGCTAATTACAGACATAGCTAATTAACAGACATAGCTAATTAGCAGACATAGCTAATTAACAGACATTGCTAATTACGCAACTTCCAGATCGCTAGAGCAGCACGCATAACATATTATTATTTACATCCGCTTACGAGTGGCAGAATCGAATATGCTAATTATATACACGAGTGCGGTAACAACTGTGTTGTACTACTAACAACAACAATAATGATGATGATGATGATGATGATGATGATGATGATGATGATGATGATGACAATGATAGTACTGCTATAACAACAACAACAACAACAACAACAACAACGATGATGATGATGATGATGATGATGATCATCATCATCATCATCATCAGAATAATAATAATAATAATAATAACAACAACAACAACAACACCAACTACAACAACAACAACAACAGCAGCAACAATAACACTAAACGCCTCTTTGCTTCGACTATTGCCAGAAGATACCTCGCCTCGGTTAAGCCAGCGTATAATACAAGTATAGTAGTCTAATATCCCTCTCAAAGCCGTCTAACATTATTATATCATTATTCTCCGTCGCTCACGGGCGAGAGGTATTACGCTAAGCAACGTCGGCTCTGCACGTGCATGTCTAATACCAACCATCGACACATACACGGCCAGCGACAAGCAGCTACGCACATTTATAAAGGCTTCACGCGTACTCTCTCTACTGCGTCTCATGTGTATTGAGTGACGCATTCGGGTTTTTTTCTCGAGATAGATCGGAGAGCGCGTCGGTTGTGGATTAGATGAGTGGTTGAAGGTTTCATATTGGCGAGAGCTGGTGACGAAGGTAATGAAGGTCAAGTCCCGGGGAGCCCGCTGCCGTTACAGGTGCACTTACAACTTTATGTTGTACCAGGTAATGCATAGAGGCGATGTGTGCCAATCATATCCGGCTTACGCTTTGCGGCTTTATGCGTGTATTATTGATCTCACAGTCTACCCATAGCAGCAGACCCGTCAACAACAAACAAATATTGCGCACTGAAATGTTAGTAATGAAACGATATCGCGCGTAGATCGGACAGTTATTAGATATTAATGAAGATGCTGAGCGAACGCAAATGCATCACGCCAGTACGTGCATCAAGAAATCAATCACCGTACGTGTACGCACGTAAATAAAGCACGTTACACGTCACAACTACGTCAGACGCGCTCATTAACGATGCTAAACATAATAACATGATTAACACAACAATATTATTCTATCGTTACAAATTCCCCGTATCAACGTTATCGACACTTAACGTTAAGGTCGTCAACGCTAAGATTTTTTTATCGTTACGAGGAACACGCTAAAATGAACGAGTTAGCTAAAATGGATAAACCTCGCAACAAAAAGCCTACATGCACCTACTGTGAGCATAGTTGCAGTATGCGAACATCACGAAATGTTCTTATAGGTGGGGGCGGAGTGACGTCACTTCCCCTTAGCAATACGTCCGGTGAGCCGGGGCCGATGAAAACAACAGCGCGAATCAGCTGCTGCGGTAGTTAGTACTGCTTAGAATACGGACGTAGTTTGGCTATTTAATATCTATTTTGTAATTTTTCGAGTAGTGTAATATGAGTAGATCATACTAGATGTATTGACTACGTGGATTATGTATAATCTTCTACATGTCATGATGGAAAGGAGAGATACGAGACCAAACTATCGGCGATCGGCCTTTCCCTGAACGAATGCCCCTACCGGCTACCAGCTGATGCTTGGGTCAACCATAGATATCTATATACTAACATTAGTTTAGTATATACTGTTAGTATTATAGTTAGTATATTATTATTATAGTATTTATAGTTTAGTGTCAGTATATAGATATCTATGGGGTAAACGACCCGACAGCTTGGCCCGACCTGCAGTTCGCTGAGGTTTACATGTATCTCACGAACACTCCAGAGGCTGTACGTATGAGAGCCATCTATATCCGTTATTTTGCTAGTAGTAGTAGAGTTCACGGAATTTATCTGACTAGCTGTAGCCAAATTGCTGCTTGTTCAAAAGTAAATGAACATGATTTCAAAGTAAAATAAATGATACAGTTCTCTAACAGGTAACAAGAAATTAATACAGTAAAACTCGCATAAGACGCCATCGTCTAATCGCCACGTCAATTCGCTTAAGTCGTCGTGGAAGTCAAAGTCCACATTTTCTCTAATGATAAATCCATATGAATACCCCCGCCAAAGTCGTCATTTACAAGCCGTCATTATGTACAAGTCATCACCCTCCCATGTAATACAAACAACAGTAAAATCCTATCCGTATATATATTCTGAGTGGGAATGGAGGCAGTTTCTTCGAAAAGAACAAAATCCTCGATGACATCAAGCCCTTCAGGATCCTTAAACTAAAGACGTTTGGTGCATGTTCTTTTCAAGTCGGTGTCCTTGTGAGTCATGACGCTTGTATCTTTTTAAACTGTGTTCTGCTCTGTGTTGACTGTTGGCTCGGTGGGGGAAAATTGATGGGAGACAATCTGGATGTATAGAATCTTTCGATGGCCGTTCTATACAAAATGAAAGAAAGGTTTTTGTAAATTATTATCTCTGCAAAGAACTATATTTTATTATTTATTGCCATGAAGAAAAAGAATTCCAAAATTTTAAATATTCATAGTTTTTCGTTACCATTACCTACACTATAATCTTTTACTTAAGCATTCAGATCCACTTGCTTCATTTCTTCACGCTCAGCTAGAATTATTCGATTTTCTGTTCTCTGGTAGCAATTACGGGGCGCCATGCAGGACAGGGCTCAATTTTGTCTAACAAAACTCAATTCTGTCTATCCTGTTCTGACAGGATTGACAGAATTGAGTTTTGTGTTTACAAAATTGAGTTTTGTAGGACAGGATTGACAGAATTAAGTTTTGTGTTCACAATAATGAGTTTTGTGGGACAGGATTGACAGAATTGAGTTTTGTGTTCACAAAATTGAGTTTTGTGGGACAGGATTGACAGAATTGAGTTTTGTGTTCACAAAATTGAGTTTTGTGGGAAGGATTGACAGAATTGAGTTTTGTGTTCACAA
>NW_014577460.1:28816-44143 GCF_000485595.1 Priapulus caudatus
TTTACATGCAAAATTGAGTTTTGTGGAACCGGTTCGACAGAATTGAGTTTTGTGTTTACATGCAAAATTGAGTTTTGTGGAACCGGTTCGACAGAATTGAGTTTTGTGTTTACAAAATTGAGTTTTGTGGAACCGGTTTGACAGAATTGAGTTTTGTGCTCACAAAATTGAGTTTTGTGGGACAGGATTGACAGAATTGAGTTTTGTGTTTACAAAATTGAGTTTTGTGGAACCGGTTTGACAGAATTGAGTTTTGTGTTCACAAAATTGAGTTTTGTGGGACAGGATTGACAGAATTGAGTTTTGTGTTCACAAAATTGAGTTTTGTGGGACAGGATTGACAGAATTGAGTTTTGTGTTCACAAAACTCATTTTTGTCAAGTTTATAGGTACAAAAATACCTGTCCTGCATGGCGCCCCGTAGCAATGACGGCTCTATAATTTTAGACTAATTTATTGGTCTAGTACTAGTAGTAGTAATTAAGTCTAGACGGAAGCTTGGAAATGGGATCTATGCACGTGTAATTTTGATTCCCAAACTGTTTTAAAATTATCTGATTCTAATGGTAAGAAACAGTAACCGAAATGAATCTTACCTAGGCTGTGGCTGTGACAAAGTGGTCAGAACAAACGGTCCTTGACCCGGCGGGACTCCAGTGGAAGCCGTCTTCGTTCTTCTGACTAATTGCTGTTAGCCATCTGTCTCTCCTCTCGGGCTACGGCAGCTCAAAGAATGAGCGTCTTTTGTCACATGAAAGACAGTGATTGCGGCATCCAAACACCACATAATTCCTTGGCACTATGCGCTGCGTGCATTAAGCGGTGCGTTACTACGGGTTGCTTTCATCGGCTCCAATCTACATCCGGTCAAATTGTCAAAAGTTCCCGGATGTCCGCCCCCACCTATTGAGCTAGAAATGTGCTACGACATTGAAACATGTGCGCGTGCTTGCGAGCGCGTATGTGCGACTGTGTTCGTGTGCGTGTATGTGCGCTCGTAGACGTACGTACGTGGCCGTGCTGATGGTAACACGCAGGCTTGCCCCCCCCCTCCCCTTTCCCCCACCCTCTTCCCTGCTGCGCACATTACCTCTCGTCTTTTGCTCTCCATCTCCGTTCGTTCCCTTTCTGGGCAATCAGGTCACCGTCTCGCAAATCGCTCCCCGCGATCACGCAGCAAGGCTGAACCGGGGATTATTGTGTTGACATATTGTTTGTCTTCTCCCGTACGCGTACCCGTCCCCCACTACGTCTCCGACCTAAAAACTAGACGCCGCCACCCCCTCCATGTACTCCAGGGAAGCTTTCCCTCCCGCTCATGCTGTTGACGGGGGTTGTTGTTGTTGTTGTTGTTGTTGTTGTTGTTGTTGGATGCTTTCCATTTCTTGTTCCCTTCCCTGTTGATAGCGGTCATGTAGCGGCGGGAGTCGCGCGTGGGGGGAGAGGGAGATCGGGTGAACGGACGCGAATACGTTTTATCCCGCGCTTCAAGCGAGAGAAGGAAGCCTTTGCAACCCGCGCTTCAAGCGGGAGAAGCCAGCCTCTGTCAGCTACGCTTCAAGCGGGAGAAACCAGCCTGTTAGCTACGCTTCAAGCGGGAGAAACCAGCCTCTGTCAGCTACGCTTCAAGCGAGATAAACCAGTCTCTGTTAGCTACGCTTCAAGCGAGGGAAGTAAGCCTCTGTAACCCGCGCTTCAAGCGGGGGAAGAAAGCCTCTGTCAGCTGCGCTTCAAGCGAGAGAAACCAGCCTCTGTCAGCTGCGCTTCAAGCGAGATAAACCAGTCTCTGTTAGCTACGCTTCAAGTGAGAGAAACCAGCCTCTGTCAGCTGCGCTTCAAGCGAGATAAACCAGTCTCTGTTAGCTACGCTTCAAGTGAGAGAAACCAGCCTCTGTCAGCTACGCTTCAAGCGAGATAAACCAGTCTCTGTCAGCTGCGCTTCAAGCGAGATAAACCAGTCTCTGTTAGAGCACGTCGCACCTTGGCGCCACTATAGAATTGACAAGCGGTGACCACGTATTGAGGCGACGCTTATAGCGTTCAGGACAACAGCGGTGACAAGCGGTCACAAATGGTGACGAGCCTCTTGAGCGTTGGGACAATAGCGGTGACAAGCTGGACGGCCAGGTGACACGACGCGTAACGAAATCAGCAGGAACTGAGAATATGTGACGCGACGCGCTGTGACGTCGACCGGGCGCGCCAGAATCGCTTGCTGTCTCACGCCAAGAAATCTAGTTTAATTTCCTGCCAAATCAGTTAATCCGGTTTTGACTGGGCAGTATATAAGCTGGGTCCATGCAAACATAACCATTCGTCGCCTCACACCGCTGTCGATTCTAGGTAAATATGTTTGAATTTCTCTTGCGTAAAATCGTACTTGTTATGATTGTAATATTTACTAGTATTATAGTGTATGATTTAGATTACGTATTTCTCTCGTCTAAAATCATACTTGTTATGATTGTACCATTCGAAGATGAACTTAGTTAAACTTACTTGTATTTATGGATGATTTACGTGACGTATTCCGTCGCGTAAATCGTACCTGTTAGAAGTGCGTAGACACGATGAAACGCACTTCGACTAACTTCTTTATAGCATATACGTATTGATGATTTGCTCATGCATGTGTATGGTATAAAACCCATAATAAACATTCGTCGCCTCACACCGCTGTCGATTCTAGATTGATTTTGATGACCGTGCAACGGGCATTATCCAGCGAGCTATTCCCCCCAGAATAGGCTAAATAGGAGTAAAACACAAACGTTGTGCTGTAGTTATTTTCTGTGATAACACATGTTATACTTGATTGTTCGAAGTTTACTCGGTACGAAATTGTGAAATTTGTTGAAATCATGTTAAACGTTTAAACATGTTATCTACATTACATATGCAATCAGGAAACAAATATATTGTTTTCGTTCCAGGAACTATTTGCGCTAGCGTAGGGCTACTATTTAGCGTCCTCTGACACTTCACTCAACATAATTTACCGCGTCCGACGTGGTAATTCAAAATAGTCATTAGCCGCGTTCACACATAGCAAGAAATCCGGTATTTAGCGTTCACACGAGAGCAAAATGCGCGGTCCAAGAAATACGGTATCTAAACAGATCCGGTATTTCATGTAAATACGAGGCTTCCCAGACCCCGAATAATTTGCCGTGCTTGAGAAATACCGGATTTCTTGGACCGTGCATTTCCTCGTGTGAACGCTATATACCGGATTTCTGAAGCCGCGTATTTTATAGACTGGTCCGCGCTCGACAGTTCCAGTGTAACGCGAGTGGAACTGTCGAGGCGCGACCAAGTCTACGTATCTTTATAGGCAGTTGGTGCGATTTGCCATTGTTTATTTCGCATTGTTTCGCTTGATTGTTTAAAGCAGCCTCGCAGCTCGCAATATCGTATTTTTGGAGCGCGCGAATTAGCGTGTGATGTCGGCGCGTCATTTGTCTCATATTCGGTATTTCGCAAATACCGTATTTCATAAATACGAGATCTCGTGTGAACGAGGCTATTATTCAGAGCACGTTTCTGGCTCAATGAGAACATTTCGTGATGTTTGCACACTGCAAGTATGCTCACAGTAGGTGTATATAAGCTTTTAGTTGCGAGGTTTATCCATTTTAAACAACGATGTATTATTCCGCGCCGTGAGAGAAAAAAACGGTGACGCACTCGAACCTCGGAGATGATAGAAGGGCGAGACAAGGAATTCCCTAAGCGAAAAATCCAGGCGAAGTCAGCTACATACATTTCAAACGCGGTTCGGACGCGCGCAAAGACGCGAAAACGGGAGAAGAGAGAGAGAGAGAGAGATAGCGAAAGATATCGAGAGAGATAGCGAGAGATATCGAGGGAGAGAGGAAGCGAGAAAATACATCAGAAGAAATGAAGCGCTGAAGGGAAAAAAACGCGATGCCAAAAAACATACCGATATCAGGGGCGGATCCAGAGCTGAGGCTAGACAGAATTTTTCCAGATTTTAAGGGCACATCCCCCAAAAAGGGCACACTACCCCACAGTGAGCGCCGTTAGGCGCGAAGCACATGGCGGGGGTCTGGGGGGCCTCCCCCAGGAAATTTCAAAATTTCAAGGGTCTCTGGGCATAAAAATGAGCACCATTTGAGCACACATATAGTCAAGCAAAAAACCATATGGAATTTTATTTCTGCTTCATTTTGCCTGCGCTTTGCATACCAGCAATTAATGCAGAATGATTCAAGCACTTCGTTTCTTTTTCAGATATCAAAGGTAGGATTGTTACCATGTAAAATTGTGATTTCCTTCAAGTCCTGTCAATGAATCAGGAGAAAAAGAAAACAAATAACGAATATAGCCAAATTCCATCAAATTGTTTTCTGTATTTTTTGTATTTTTTTTGTAAATTTTGAAAGGCACTTTGAAATCTAGACCGTATTTCCCAATACGGCAAATACGGTCTGAATCCGCCCCTGGATATTTACCGAAGAAAATACAACGTCGGAAACGACAGACGGACGGACGGCGCCGACACCTTTTTGCAGTAGAATCGCAACAGCGACACAATTGACTGTCAGACGAAATCAAAGACGTTAAAGTCCCACAACACCGGCGGCATAATTACCTTTAGCGTAAACGTATTACGGTCCCTCCGAGAGAAGTTGCAAGAGAGAGAGAGAGAGAGAGAGAGAGAGAGAGAGAAGAGAGGGGAGAGGTAGAGCGAGAGAGAGAGAGAGAGAGAGAAGAAAGAGCACACGCACGCACACACGCACACATGCACGCACACACATACACACACACGCACGCACGCACGCACGCACGCACACAGGAGAGCGTGAGGAAGACGTCATAGGAGAGCGTATATTGTAACATGTCTTTTGCACGTGTCACATGGATTAGTGCGTGGAGCTAGACTGGTAGTTTTTTTAGCCATATAGTCTAGCTAGACAGAACGTCGCGCATATTGGGCGGCGGCATTGATGTTACAGGGAGTTGGATAAGCGGGTTCTAGGTTAGGCAGTTTCTAGGGTGATTGTGAAATGAGGGGAACGGTTGGAACTGGACAGAACGGGTGACATGTGCGCTCAAGATGTAGAGAGTTTTGGGCGAATATATAGGGAGAGATGTAATAGGAGGGGGATTGGAGATTCTGGTTTTGGGCGAGCAGTGAGCAGACGCGCGTATGCGCGTGTGCGGCGTTCTTTGTCTGTTTGTGCGATTGTCTGAGGAGGTGGCTACACAGTGTATGAGTATTAAAGGTTGTACAGTTTACAACACAAGTTTGGATCTTCTTCATCATTTCTACATGAACTCGCATCCCTCTTTACAATATGCGTATGTCGTATTTATCATAGATGCAAGCAGAACATGTTGCCAATTCAAAGGCAATAATCCAGATTTCGGCTTCAAAACTCGTGCGGTTAAAGCCACAATATGCGCATCTACACGCTAAATTCTCCAATACTGGACTAGCAAATACTTCGTGACATGCATAATTACATTACCTTACGAGAAAATAAACTCTAGTTCCTCCCATTTCACTTCGCGTTTGCTTAAAACCCACAAGAAAGAGGTGCGAAATCTGGTAATCTGGCGCCAACGCCGAATTGTTTGCCAAGCAATTTCGCCCCGAATCGGTTAGATGACGTCACATGTTGCTACGGGTGTTGAGCAGAGAATATAGTCGTTTAGATTTTAAGATAGTAGTATTGTGAACTACAGTGTATGTAACATCAATGGCTATTGGGAAAGTAATAATAGGCAGTGTAATAAACTCCGAGAATAACGTATTGATTTTAGGCTTGATATCGCGAACGATAACATTGCGCTAGCAGCGTGCGAGCGAAAAACGCACACGGGCCGTAGAAATCTGGCAGAGCAACGCGAACGTGTCAACAATATCGCCATCGGAGAATTTGAACAACATTGGAGGTATTTTCAAATACCTTTTATAAGACAACGCGCAGTGAAATGGGAGCACCTAGAGTTTATTTTGTCATAAGGTAGTATGAATATGCATGACACGAAGTATTTGCTAGTCTAGTACTGGAGAAATTAGCGTGTAGATGCGCATATTGTGGCTTTAAAAGCCCGTCCGATCAAAGGCAACAATCAAAATTTCGGCTTCAAAACTCGTGCGACTTATATTAAGGACGCCCGATGAAAGTCGACAAGGTAATTACCTTCCCCGATATAACATACCCCGCTCGCGCTTGACAAATAAGCGCTAACTAACCGCCGCGAATCTTCCTATGACAAATAGTGTCATAGGAGTGCGTATTTATGCGTATGTCGTATTTGTCATAGATGCTAGCAGAACAGGCTAGGATATACGAGGTGATAGCTACTACCGGATGACATACCGCGTGTATGCATCCGTTCGTTCGTGCGTGCGTGTAAACGTGGGTGTGTTCGCGTGTGTGCGCGCGTGTGCGTGTGTGCATGTGTACACGCGTGTGTGCGCGCGTGTGCGTGTGTGCATGTGTACGCGCGTGTGTGAGTATTGCATAATGACTATCTTAGTGAATCACCAGCTCCAACTGAAGTATGCATTACCGACACCCCTTTGTCCTATTTATTAAGGACTCTTTAAGTCATCTTATGCAATCATAACACCCCCAACGTCACGTCACCTTACGTCACTCATATAATATTATTATTAATAATAATAATAATAACAATACCTGGATTAATTTAATAACCCCATTCTTAATCACTGCCTGTCACCTCTAAAACTTACCTGGATCACATTAATAAACCTTTCTAAACACTGTCACTTCTACAACATACCTTGATTTACTGACTGCTTTTACTGACTTACTGTAATTTGTGATCGTCATTTAACTGTCTATCGTGTCTATAGCTTTTTAAGCTCATTTAACGCAATTTTTATTGAGGTTTGCACATTATTGATGGTACAAAATTTCTTTTTATTACAGGCAAGGATTCTTTCTAAAAATTCAAGAACATTTTCATGAAATTCAAGGACATTTTCATGAAATTCAAGGACTTTTCAAGCACAAAATCAACATTTACTAAATTCAAGTACTTTTCAAGGACTCCCCTCAAATTCAAGTACTTTTCAAGGACTCCCCTCAAATTCAAGGACTTTTCAAGGACTGTGCGAACCATGGGTAGGTAGGTAGATAGAGGGAAAGAGAGAGCGAGAGCAAAAGGGAATACAGAGATTGTTGCGCGAAAATGAGAGACAGGAGATCCTCAAAATACCAATAGAAAGTGCAAGCAAGAGAAAAATGATAAGAGGAGAGGTGGCGTGGAAAAGTGCACGTGCTGCTTGAAATAACGCGCATAGACACCTGATGGTTGCTTTCAGTCGGAAACTATCGCACGGATTTATTATTCCTAATAAAATTGCCTCTATGCATTTCAGCAACCTCGAGGTTTTTCGCGCGGTAAGCAGCGTGTTAGGTGACTGACAGGGTTATGAAAGATGCGAAATGTGAGATGAGAGGTGTGCGTGATATTAACAAGCGAGTGACAAGGGGGACAGGAAAGCTGCCCCTAGATTTTGCATCAAAATTAAAAAATAAGCTTAGCTAATTCTCGTAAATAACCCTATCGATCGTGATTTTTTTGGTCATTTATCCGTGAAAGCCTTGTCTCAGACCCACCCCTACCACACTATGGACGTCGATCAAGAGCTGCGCCCGTCGCTCATCATTACACCGCTGAGTCATAAAATTTTGCCGCCCCCCTAGGAATTTGCTCAGCCCTACCCTACCGTGATATAACAGCCAAACAGGATGCTAAGCGATTTATTCCCCACAACTGCGTTAACCTATTAGTAAAAACAAAATTAGCTTAAATTCAATTAGCTAGTAATCGTTAACGAAGGATTAACGTTTTGCACGTGAGCTCGCGATTTTTCCTTCAACCGCTAATTCATTCAAGCCGTCCTTTTGTCCAAATGCGCGTTCGCTCACTGTGTGCGCGAGAGAAAGGACCGCGAAAGAGATTTCATACATTTTTTCGCCTAAAGACCAAAATGCGTTTCGTCGTCAATGTAAAGGCGTCCGTTGCACGCACGCACACGCCTGCACGCACGCGCACATCTGCACGCACGCACACATCTGCACGCACGCACACGTATGCACGCACGCACACATCTGCACGCACGCACACATCAGATGGTTTGATGACTCAATCACAGTGACTGTGATGGTGCGGGCTTGAGGGTTTGCCCTACAACCTATCCTCACAATAGCGTCGCCATGCGGACGGTTTCTCTCTCTCGAACTCTCTTACTTCGCCTCTATCCCGCGCGCACGCTTTCACGATCGCAATCCGGCTATCCCTCCTTTCTTTCTCTATCCATATATACTCTGTTTCTCTCTCACCCCCTATTTTCCCTCTCTTTCTCTCACTCTCTCTCTCCACAATTCTCTCGCCCGTGCTCTCTCCCTCCTGCCCTCTGTCCTTCCTCTCTCCCTCTCTATCTATAACTAGTAGGGTAGAAACTATATCAGAGTATTCTGGGTGTACGTGGTCGGTATAGGGAGTCGTTGCGAGTAACGAGTCTAGCATGCTAACCAAAATTTGAGTAAAACATAAAATGTTCTAATGTCTCAACTCTCGTTGATATCAACTAGTTGAGCGCTCAAATTTTACGTTTACACTGCCGACGTTCGGTCGATTAGTTGAAAAGTGGATAAACTCATCAACCTTTCAACGGAAGGTTGAAAGTGTAAACCTAGCCTTATAGGGGGTCGTTGTGGGTAGTGAGTTTAGCATGCAGGTATACCTGGCTAGCTAGAATCTGAGCAGCTATGGCGTGAGGTTCGCACAGCTTCTTGATGTCTGCACTCTCCAGCATAGACGTCGACTGCGTGGCACCGGCGACGTTCACTTGTTGCTGCGCCAGCGCCATCTTGATCTCGCTGCAACAAACGAAAACGCAAATCAAACATGGACGCCAAAAATACGCAAACATGGACGCCAGAGCGAAAAGTATGAACTTCGATTTTTCGTGACACGTGATACGCAGCGCTGAAACAGTTAAACAGTCATTCTCGATAAAAAAATTTCGAAAAATTGTCTCTCGCAAATGGAATTTTTTCTCATGGTCTTTGATCGCAAGGACCCCTATGTGACTATGCAGCGCAGGTCATATTGCAAAGGAAGCAATGTGCAGAAATGTACCTTAGCGCAATCTAGTTCCGGTTCCACCACAACAACTGACCTATCCACGTAGGCGAAATTAAACATGTTGAAGTGATCCTGATTTTAAATACCCTCTCCCGAACTCCACACGAAGTCTCTTAATCCCATCGTTTCTTAATTGTAATCGATCGACAATTCAAAATAAAATCGTAAATCCGTAAAATCGAAATTCAATTTGTTTACACACGCAGAGAAATAGAATCCAGCCAAGCGCATGAATGCAATCCACGAATAAATTTCCCGCCGAATTCCCGTTGAAACATTTTTGTGTTTTTTTTCTTCGCAGATCGTGACGAAACGCACTTTGTAAACGCCGAGTCGTGCACACGGTGCCGCTGAGTATCTCAAACACATCACGGACGATTTTTTTACCGACAGTTTCTCTGACGTCACGCGTTTGTAGCGCGCCTTGCTATCGTCGTGACAGTAAAAGGCAGGCATATAAATGCGTTCAGCACTCCTATATATATATAAACAACGTGGTTAGTTCGAGAGACTATATATATCAGATATATATATATATATATATATAACACACGTCTGCACGCACGCACACATCTGCACGCACGCGCACACCTGCACGCACGCACACGTGTGCACGCACGCACACGTCTGCACGCACGCACACATCTGCACGCACACACACGTGTGCGAACATTACGATGACGAATACACGAAGAATGCATTACGGTGGTGGAGAGTCTCATACTCGCATGCCAATACCGATACAAACCCAAATACCGATATACCGAGCACAAATACCAACATCGGTACCAATACCGATACCAATATCGATACTAATATTAATATAAACATAGTGGCTACGCGTCCAGTCATCCATTACAAAGCTCAGCACAGATTCCCAAATCCACGTCACGATTAGGCCACGCCCCTTTTAAAATCGTTGATTTTACTGGATTTACTATTGCTTCAAAGTTACAAAAACACATTTTCTCGATAAAATACCTAAAGGTAAGTAATATTATGGTAAAAACGTATTGTTTTTAAAACGTTTACTGAAAACAATATAGCTGGGTTCACATAAGAAATATATGACCGGACGCGTAGCCTGAGAGCTGGGCGTCCGGTAACCTGACGCGTAGCCACGGCACGGCCTAATATCAATATCAATATACAAATAGGCGATGCTAATTCGATGAGAAATTTAGATACTATACACGCGCATATATTGCATTCAATGTGCGCAGATACGTGGGCGTCGCGATTGGTTATTCAGTCCTCGCCACGGAAACTCAGAAACTCGAAAACGCAAGAAGAATAGAGAGCAGAGAACGATATTGCCTGCCAGCCAGCGCTCGCAGATTTTCCAGCAGAATCCAGCGCTGAAGACCCGTCGCTACACGCAGCATAGCCGGAGCACACGCACGCGATTGCTTTCGACATAAAAATACACTCAGTGCTGAGATCAAGGCGAAACTTGGCAAGCGCAGCCATCAGACGACAAGCGGGATTCATTCCCTGCGGCATCTGCATGTCACTACGCGCGCGCGTTAATGGCGACAGAGATGGCGGGGACTACTGTTCACGTGTATATACCCTGTAACGCGCGCTTTAACACCGACAGAGAGGGAGGAAGACGATGATGGCGTCATGTTGGACTTCTATGTACGTGTATATACCCTGTAACGCGTGCTTTAACACCGACAGAGAGGGAGGAAGACGATGATGGCGTCATGTGGGGAAGTACGTAATGATGGGTGCATGGTGGGACGTGTGCTAGTGGTGAGATGTAGTATAGCGGCTTAACCACCTTTTAACGGTGACAGAGAGGGGGAAAACGATGATGGCGTCATGAGTAGAACTCTGTTCGACAGTGGTATTATTAGGTTTACCCTGTAACGCCGGTCGTCAGTGCGCTCGGCCACCTAAACACCGACAGAGGAGGAGGGAGGTAAGACGACGCACGATGCATGTCATAGTGAGAGACTCCTATATATAATATATATGCAGGAGCGTATAATGGACACATTTTTGTCATTATTTGTCATTATATGCTCCTGATTATCGCTCGCTCACAAATATGAAGTTGCATTTATCCGCGTGCTTGCACAAATATTGTCATTAATATCGCCCTGATATATATAGGCCTGTAAGGCGCTCCGCCATGGATATGTCCGGCCATATAGTACTGATCTACGGTTAAAGCTACTTGGCTATCCTGTAGTGGCATAAGCGCAGAGCGTGCTCATCTAGTTTAGGACATATAGGTAGGCCGTATATATATGCATAGACCGTATACGTATATAAATCAATGTAGGGCTATCTATTAATTCAAGGAGTGTTTATTAGGCTCTTGATATAAGTTCGTAATACATGGCGCGTAAACTAATCCGATGGTGCTAACTAGGATTGAGCTGACCAGAAGTTCCACGCTTGTTTCGGCCTTTAAAGTGAATAAACTACAGCTATATAATCTACTGTGAGCTCGCCTATGTTGGCAAATACAATTCACTACAACTTTTTTGGTTATTGCACTTTCACAATAGTTTCTTCATAAAAAAGTAGGCCGCCACAGGATGTTTACATGTGTTTACACACTTCGGTACACAGGCGGAGCAAACTACTCTCGATATTGACAACCGCTCCCTGTGTGGCATCCTCCCTCCAGTACTAGGATTGGCTACACATGTGTGAGTGGGCTTCTGGCATATAAACGCCTCGAGGCTTCATATTGAATTTTGCAAGCCGCAGTTTGCCACTTTCCTTTCGAGACAAACGGCCTACAGTGAATCGCCGCGAGTTTATAGGCGTGAATCATGCAGAAAGATTACGGTCAACAGTGCACTGGGGTTAATCATGCCCATTCTATTGCCGGGATCTTGTGGCTTTACCCCCACAAGACGATCGCGTATAATTGAAGAAGCCGCCTATATGCTCCCCGGCACCTCACATGCGAGCCACGGTGCACCGGTAAGCAGCGTATGCTATGGCGCGCCTGATGACAATAGAGCTTCCGCGCCACGAATTATCAGGATTGTCATAAACGCCGCTAGGTTAAGCGTATATGGCTTTGGCGGTATGATTGCACGTGGACTGAATGTTTGTTTGGTTTTGACGGTCTAATCGGGTATTAATTGTATATGACAAACGGTGGCGACAAGCATCGAGCAACGCCGCCCGTCAGGCAGGTCGCACTTGGCGCGGCACTATAGAATTGACACAGCGCTGACCACGTATTGAGCGCGAACGACATTCTAGCGTTCAGGGGAAGCAACGCACCCCGCGTGACGAAGCGGTCAGCAAACCTGAGTGACGAGGGCCTCTTGAGCGTCTTGGACAATAGGGGCGTGCGACAAAGCTGGACGGCCAGGTGACACGACGCGTAAGCGAAATCAGCAGAGACAACTTGAGAATATGTGAGGCGACGCGCTGTAAACGCACGATGACTCGAGCAACAGACAAGCGGCGCAGAATGCGCATATGCTAAGCTCACGCGCAAGAATCTAAGTTTAATTTCCCTGCCAAATGCAGTTCAATCGCGGTTTTGAATGGGCAGTATATAACTGACGTCGCATGCAAACATAACATCGTCGGCGCTCAGCACGCTTGTCGATTCTAGTTAAATATGTTTGAATTTCTCGGCTTGCGTAAAATGTAACTTGTTATCGATTGATAATATTTACTAGTATTATAGTGTATGATTTAGATAGCCAGACTAATTCTCATCAACGATCGTCTTTAAAATCATACATTGATTATCGACTTGTAAGCCATTCGAAGATGAACCTTCAGTATAAGCTACTTGTATTTATGAGTGATTTACGATGAGCGTATTCCGTGCGTATCGTCCCTTGTTACGAAGTGCGTAGTCAAGAATGAAACGCATGGACTAACTTCTTTCATAGCATATACGTATTGATGATATTGCTCAATGGCATGTGTATTGGTATAACCATAATAACATTTCGTCGCCTCACAGCACCACAACCGCTGTGCGATTCTAGATTTGATGTTTGATGACCGTGCAACGGGAAATTAATCCAGCCGAGCTATTCGCCGCCAGACATCGCGCTAAATAGGAGTAAACGAAACGTTGTGGCTGGTAGTTTTTATTTTAATCGTGATATACACATGTTATACTTGATCTGTTCGACAGTTTCCACTCGGCTACGCCAAATTGTGAAATTTGTTGAATCATGTTAAACGTTTAAAACCAATGTTAATCGCTACATTACAATACTGCAATGAGGAACTAAATTATTGTTATTTGCGTTCCACTGGGGAAGCTATTTGCGCATAGGCGTAGGGGCTACTATTTAAGGCGTCCTGCGCTGACAGTTTTTTTTTGGTTGCTTCACTCAGTAATTTAGCGCGCGCAACTCAAGACGTGGTAATTCAAAACTAGTCATTAGCGCGCGTTCACACATAGCAAGAATCCGGTATTTAGCGTTCACAGCGAGAGGCAAAATGGGGCGCGGTCCTAAGGAAATAAGGTATCTAAACAGATGGCGGTATTCATGTAAATACGAGGCTTCCCCCAACCGCGACCGAATAAATTTGCCGTGCTTGAGAAATACCGGATTTCGTTGGACCGGTGGCATTTAGCCTCGTGTGAACGCTATATACGCGGATTTCTGAAGCCGCCGTATTTTTATAGGCTGGTCGGCGGCTCGAGCGTTCTCAGTGTAACGCGAGTGAACTGTCGAGGCGCGACCAAGTCTACGTATTTATGGCAGTTGGTGCGATTTGGCATTGTTTAGTTTCGCCATTTGTTTCGCTTGGATTGTTTAAAGCAGCCTCGGCAGCTGCGCAAATCGTATTTTTGGAGCAGCGCGAAGTTAGCGTGTGATGTCGGCGCGTCATTTGTCTCATATTTGGTATTTGGCAAATACGTTTTCATAATACGAGGTCTCGCTGTGAACGAGGCTATTATTCAGAGCACGTTCTGGCTGCAATGAGAAGCGATTTCGTGATGTTTGCACACTGCAAAGTTGCTCACAGTAAGGTGTATAAATAAGCGCTTTTAGTTGCGAGGGTCTTACATCCATTTATAAACAAGCGATGTTGTATTGCGTCGCGTGAGAGAAAAAAGGTTGACGCACTCGAGCCACTGGAGATGATAGAAGAGGGCGAGACAAGGAATTCCATAAGGTCGAAAAATCCAGGCGAAGTCAGCTGAGCAGTAGCATTACTCAAACGCGCGGTTCGGTCGGGCGCGCAAAGACGCGAAACGGGAGGAGAGGAGAGAGAGAGATAGCGAAAGATAATAGAGAGAGATAGCGAGAGATATCGAGGGAGAGAGGAAGCGAGAACAATACATGCAGGAAGAAATGAAGGCGCTGAGGGAAAAAGAACGCGATGCCAAAAAGCATACGATATTTCAGTGGGCGGATCCAGAGCTGAGGTAGAGCAGACTTTTTTTCCGAGATTTTAAGGCACATCCACCCCAAAAGGGCAAGCCACTACCCCACAGTGAGGCGGCGTTAGGCGGGCGAAGCACATGACGGGTGGGTGGATCTGGGGGGCGCGGCTCGCCAGGGAAATTTCGAAGAATTTCCAAGGGTCTCTTGGCATAAAAATGAGAACGCATTTGGCAGCACATATAGTCAAGGCACAAAACATATGGATTTTTATTTCTGCTTCATTTTGCCTGCGCTTTGCATACGGCAGCATTAATGGCAGAATGTTCAAGCACTTCGTTTCTTTTTCAGATATCAAAGCTAGGATTTGTTGCGATGTAAAATTGTGATTTCCTTCAAGTCTGTCAACTGATCAGGAGGAAAAAGAAAAAAATACGAATATAGCCAAATTCCATCAAATTGTTTTCTGTATTTTTTGTATTTTTTTGTAAATTTGAAAGGCAGTTTGAGAAGATTAAGACGGTATTTCCCAATACGGCAAATAAGGTCTGATCCGCCCTGGATATTTCCGAAGAAAATACAACGTCGAAACGACAGACGGAGCGGACGGCGCCGACATCCTTTTTGCAGTAAGAATCGCAACAGCGACACAATTGATTGGTCAGATCGAAATAAAGACGTTAAAGTCGCAGCAACACGGCGGCATAATTACGTTAGCGTAAAGTATTACGATCTCCGAGAGAGTTGCAAGAGAGAGAGAGAGCGGAGGAGAGAGAGAGAGAGAGAGAGAGAGAGAGAGAGAGAGAGAGAAGAAGAGGGGAGGGTAGAGGGAGAG